>NW_028301111.1:3702500-3916109 GCF_049000335.1 Polistes dominula | reverse complement strand
TTTATATGAGAAAAGTAAGTTTATTTTAATAGTATTATAATATTTACCTCCTCTTCTAACAAAATTATTATATTTGCCTCTAAACATATTATTGTCAAGATTATTTTTAGTTAGAATATCTGCATTCCATTCGCATAATAATTCACATGGAATTCTTTGCAAAGAAGATATTAATTGATATAAATACATAAATTTTTCTTGACAGTCGATAAAGAATAATTTCTTCCTATATTGTTTAGAAAACCTGGTAAAAGATTTTGTACAAGAATGGAGTTTTCTAATATAATGTATTTGCCTTTTGTTTTCCTAATTTGTGATAACTAGGATGCATTCCTTCTGCTAATCTTCTGATAAAATATTACGGGTATATGGTTTCTTCCAAATGTAAGTATAATAAAAACAATGCATTCAAAAATCTTTCATTGTTGCAGTATTGTTGGATTCTTTTTATCATTCTTTATAGTAATGAGTAGACACTTTCAGTTTACCTCCTCTGTTGTATGAATCAGTTATCAACTCCTACCCTACGAACTTTTCAGAAATACCCTATCCTAGGAGGGTAGCCTATTTATTATATTGTATGGTCATGGTGACATCTATGAAAAGTCAACGTCTATTCAGGAGAGAGATTCTGTTCAGGAGAGATCTGGGAACCGAGATGATGCAAAACTTTTTTTAATGTCTGCATATTAAACAATATTAAATTATATTTAATAATAATAATAATAATAATAACAACAATCAACTTTGTTTAATTATAAAATATAGCTATTTCATATATATTTAATTAAATTATTACATGTAAACATTAATAGCACACTTGCTTTTTATCACAGATATAATGATGACTTAAGCACCAAAGTGTGCTGCACTTGTAACAAATTTCAAAATAGATGATATTATTATTATCGTTTTGTTTGAATTAAACATTATAATAATACTTATATTAATTTTATATCTCTGCGTTATCTCTAACATACACTGGTCGGCGTCTAATGTTTTCTCGTACAAACATTGTAACAATATTCTACGGAAAAAAATAATTAAAAAATGTTCTATTAACATAGATTATTTAAAACTTCATTCAAAAGGTCTAATATAAATTGCAAAACTGTCCAAATGTAGTGTTAAAAGATAATTGTTTAGTAGTTCTGCGTATGTTGCTTACCATTGTGGAGTGATTCAACGTATTCTTTTCTAAACAGTAACTTGACCACCTAAGTCACATGACCTTGTCCCACTAAATATTTATTTATTAGAAAAACTAAAACAAGAAATTTTTGCAACTGATTGTGAGATAGCTACACTTGATGTTATGATAGAACAAATTGTAGATGCACTAGTAGAAATCAATAAATATCGATAAGAAATTTGCCATGTTTTAAACAGTACACTGCAACGGTCTTAAACTTGTATTTGCATAAGCGGGCAACATTTCGAACAGCACATTTAAACAATCTTACAACTTATAACTTTTGAATAAAGCTTTTAACGATTTATGTAAAATATAACACATTTTTCTTATTTTTATGCGTTCACATTTTGTACATTCATAATACTTGTACGATAAAATCTCAAACATTTCCTATATACATTTCATTTGAATCATGATTTTTTTCCGCTTGCTATTCGATAAAACATCATAAATTTCTAACTAATTAACAGTTTATATTACATTAGCATAGTCTTTAATAATCGTACATTCTTTAAATTGATCTTTATAGTTTAATAATAGGCACTTCATTATCATTCTAAAAATCTAATCATTTTAAAAGTTTGTAATTAACGATTTGCTTAGTTTGTCCTATGTATATAAAAATTAGTTTCTCGCTGTTGTAGCCGTAAGCAGAAATATGAAACAATTATGATAAAGAAGACAATTTCAGTTGTAAATATATGCTTCTTAGCATATAAAATAAATCTGAATTGTAACATTAATCGTTAATATTTCTTTTGATCATTCGTTGATTCTATCAACAGGATTTGTATCATCTCTAACTAATAATATTTGATTATCTTCCGTTTGCCACTTTTGACGAATATAAACAAATATACCGATAAAAGTTATTAAAATTCCTATAGCACTGATACCAATACAAGTAATGAGTCCCAATTTTGGTAATATCAATAAAAATTTAACTTGACTAACGTAATCAGAAGTTAAAGTAGCTTCTTGCGTAAACCACAGCATAGGCATATACGTTTTTCGTACGTATTTAAATATACTGAAAAAAAAAAAAAGAAAAAAAAAAACAAGATAAATATCTCATTTACTTGTTTATTAATTAGAAAAAATATTTATGAATACATTTTATTTACCTCATTCCGTCGATTGGCTCTACCATAAGATTTAATTGCAATTGAGCTTTCACTTCTAATGGGACGCCAGATTTCTACAGAAATTTAATTTGAACAATTCTAATAGAACTGTATTTAATTTTATGAGATATAAAAAAAATACTTACCGGTTCGATGATCACAAAAGTCTCGTGTTTTTCTCTTAATGGTTTCAGTCCTTCTACCGCTCTTCCATAACTACTATCTGCCAAATAAAAATGTGGCAAACTGATAAATGCAGGTGCTCCGTATTTACATTTAGAAACGTCTAATACTCCAGACGGCTCGCATGTTGTTTCATTCATGCAAAAGCATTTTCGTGACTTTACAATATCACCGTTATCTAACATAGTTTCATCGGAAATAAATTTACTACCTTCTATACTTTGATACAAAGACTGATTTTGATATGTCAATGTTACATATCTAAAACATTCATAGAAAAAGTACAATTAAAAAGTTTAATAATTATTAATTACTGCGCCAATATTATTTTGACATACGTGCAAATGTCAGGTACAAATATAGATGCCGTTTTATTATCCATTAAAGGTGGCCATAAATCTCCATTCGTACCATTTATCACACCACAAGAATCTTTGTAATAATTTGTTTTATTCTGAAAATTCCACTCTTTAACAATTCCCATTTCATGTATATTATTCTTTCCAGTTAACATATTGAATGTTCCATCAAAAGTATCCGAATTATTTCTCTGAAGGAAAATAAATGAAAATTTAGTAATACTTTTAATATTACCCATAATTTGTTATACGCACATCATAAAACCAGGCAAATTTGGTGAAAGGTATATTCGTCAAATTAAATTTTTTTGCAACAATAAGTAATTCATCCTTATAACCATCAAACAAAACTTCGCCTACTGTTTTTGTCATTGTTAAACCTTTATTTACGGCTTGAATTAATTTATTAGCAATTTCACGTATTATTATAGGTTTATTTTTCATTAATTGTCCCATTGTCTGCAAATTAGATTAGAATTTATTATCAGGACAGAATAATCTAATTAATTTAACCGGAGATAAAAATAATACATATTGGATAAAACTCACCACTACAATTGGATCTAAATTAGTTACTTTATCGGTTAACTTTCCTTTTGATAAATTTTCATCGAAATACCATACTTTTCTCCTTTGAAATGTTACAGTACCATTGTCGTTCCATACTTGATTTATCTTATAGTCAATTTCTCTGTAAATTTCATACAATTTATCACAAAACCGAATATAACCGATGTATATATATATATATATATATATATATAAAGAAGAAATTTTGTCTAATTATACCTAAACACATATGGTCCCATTTCTACAAGCATTGGCTTGTTCTTTGATAAATCATTAAAGACATCAGGATTACTTAAATTAAAAAAATAAAATTTCAGATGCATCGGTATAGGTGTTTCTTTCCAAAGATTATAAATAGTTGAAGTTGGCGTCAATGTTAATTCCTGTGGAAAAGATTTTCATTAGTAACAATTGAATGGATTGTTTAGACAAAATTCTTTATAACCAAATACATTAAAAACTTACTCGTAATAAAAACCAATTAAAAATGGAAGACCAAAATGATGCTGCAATAGAGCCAACCACTAATAACATCAGACCGATGACCAGAATTATAATAAACTTTAAAGAAGATTGCTTCATCTTTGTTGCCGATGCGACACTGAAAGAAAATTATTTCAATAAACGATCCATAGAAAAAATCATTTGACTATGGAACTATATTTCTTATTAAATAATATCCAAAAAGTACTGTATAGTGTAGTTAAACAAAAATTTACCAGCTTACATGTTATGATCGAAGTCTTCCTCAATTAAATTGGTTAACGATTCTATAGGCATAATTAATATTAAATCTGTTTCTTTCAACGTTATTCAAAAGTTGAAAATTAAAAGAAAAATATCATTCATATGTAAATACATAATATGCCAAATATGTCAACTCTAGTTGCAATTTTAAATAACCTTAGTACCTTCTTAGTACTTTTCTTAGTACTTTTCTCTTTAACGTTTAACTTATTAAAATTACAAACAATTAGTAATAACAAATAACGTAATTTTGTATACATAAGAAAGAATATAACAAAATTGAAAATAACTAGATTAGTATTACTTCCACTATCATTTGGTTATTTCTTTTAAAGAATACATTCATTCAATACAAATCAGTTGAATTTTCTGTCAAGTATTGTGATTATACATGTTTAATTATGACGTTATGTTATACGATTTTTACAAAAAGAATTATCTATAACTGATACAATGTATTGTATAGTTGTTTTTAGTTCGGCATGACGTGGCTACATGAAAGATGGTGTCTTAATACCGCGAATATTCAAATAATAAGAAGAAGGGTCGCGCGTCTGGATGCATTATTATGTTTTCCTATTGTTTCTATTTTTAATCATAATCTATTTTTATGATTTAATAATTAACTGAATTGTTACTTCGTTGAATTATCTTCTTATTAATCCGTAACCACATTATTATAATAATACTTTTATTATCTGAAAATATATTTTCAAATGTTTATGTAATCTTTTAAAAATAATTCATAAATATCTTTTTATTTCATAAATAATCTTTTTAGAAATCAATACTTTATTAAATATGTAACTTTTTTTTGTTTAGTTAGTTGTCGATTACTGTAACATGAATTAATATATAATTGTACATGCATCAAATATTGAAATTTCATCTTTTAATGCAAGAGGGATAAACTATTTTTCTTATCTTAAAATGAAAGTCCAAGAGATACTTCTTTTTTACGAAAGATAAGAAATCTTTCGACTTATTCAAAGATAATATTGATTATTTTTTCTATCAAAATTACATATAAATCTCAAAGATGTCAAAATATTTTTTCATATAATAATTTTCCATTATCTTACCATGAAATTATTCTTATGGTCACGCTAGGGAATTAATTTAATATTTTTTAAATATATACTATCACATATATATATATATATATAGTTTTTGCAAAACACTAATGTATTATAAGAAAAGAAATATATATATATATATATCATAATATTGGTCATCACTATATTCTTGATATTAAACGTCTCAAAAATTTTAATGTTAAAATGTTGTAAACAATATTTTTACTCACAAGACTAATTTTAATGAATTTTTTAAATAATATCTTTCACGTTTTTCATTTTTATTATTAGATTAACATAATGCATGTATTTTTTTGTCCTATCTCGTCGAATTCGTCATTTCCTACCTATTCGAATAATTCATAAATGAATGCAACCGCAGTATGTATATATAGTATATTAATGATGAATCATGATTGAATTTTTGTAAAGGATGATGATCTAACATAAAAGACAGTCTTACTAGACAGTCGAGGCAAAATCCTTTCTGGTTCTAATTTTCATTTCCAGTTGATCACCGTTCATTTTAATAAACAGAACAATCGATAACGCAGCAACAGTTTATACAAGAAATCGTTTTCCCGACGTGGTTTTATTCGCACGACTAGAAGATGACAACTGATAAAGAAATATTAACTGAAATTCATTTTATGCATTTGATACTTCTATTATTACTACATTATTTACGTTTATTAAGTTATCGATCGACAAAAACTAGTTTTTAAATGTATACTTAATCTTTGTATGCGTAATCATTGTAAGGTACAATGATATATATAAAAAACAAGAATAGAAAAATCATGATGGTTGAAGAAACTATAAAAAGAAGCACATTATTTAAAGTTGATTATAATTATCAATATTACGCGGCTGTTCGAAGTTCGAAATTATTCAGCAAGCAGCATCGAAGAATATAAAGCGATGACAAATCGCGAGAGATAATTATTAATACAGATATTGTAATTATTCATTATTAAATGTTTTCATACAAAAGTACTCTTGCGTGGAGCTAGTCCGTATTTTACATGTTTTACTCGATACGTTTTATTTTTTGCAATTAAAGCAAATCATTCTATATAATTCATTAAATTATCTATCCCATTGGTACAATTATTTTGTGCAGTTGTTAATGCAATTGTTTTTTCTAATCTTTTCATTTCATATATATTAATATTTGTATTTTTTTTTTATTTTTATACAATTCCCATTATGGTATTTTCATTTTGATGCACGTTAATTGGGGCGTTATTATATATCCAAGTGAAAGCACGGAAGAGTTTTCTTTATACATGCGTGTTTATGTGTGAGAGAAAGTGAGATATTTCTTACTTGTGTTTAACACACAAATATGTAATCACGTATCCTGTCCAGTAAATAAAACTATCAAACTAACAGAATGAAAGAAACGTCATCTAATATATATTATTTTTATAATATTTTTTAATATAATATTATATCACGTTCGGATGAACAACAATAAATATACTTTTACGATAATATATTTTAATATAGTTGAACATCTTACATTTTGATTTTAAATTAAATTAGAAACTTTAATTTATGTTAAATTATTTAAGAAATAAATACCTGTTGAGCCAAAATACCAAAATTTTAATGGTAACTCAATGATTATGATTTTAAAATTAGCGATATGACGTTGCTTATTCACTAATATTTAATGTTAATCAATCAGTTATTGATAATAATTAAACGTAAGATATAACAATGAAGAATACAAAAAGCATGCTACTTTCCAAATCAACTTGTTCGCGTGAACTCTCATTGTACGACTACGGATCCCACTTTAAACGATATTCGAGAGATTCGATACTTGGAGTAGGGATTTCATACTTGATTAAAACAACGTTTCTTCATTAACGAAATAAGAAGGGGGACTACTGACTCTGTATTCGGGGGGTCGACGAGTCGATTAATTCAATTTTTATTACACATTTGAAAAAACATTTTTTGAGTTTTATAATGTCACATCATTAGCGAGAATATTATATATATATATATATGTATATTTATGTAGTTTGAAAGTTCTTAAACATTACTTTTTCGTTTTAATGAATTTAGAAGATATTTATATACACGTATATATAATATGTTATATTCCAAATAATCTGGTAATCAATGATAACAGAAATCAAGATTTTTAGTGATATCGTTACAATTACTGAGTAAATGTTATTTGCTTATCTCACATACTTTATCGTTGCAATTTATATCACATCGTTCGTATTTACACTTACAAGCTGTACAAATATTTTTAATCAATTAATTTAATAATTTTGTTGTCACAATATAAATGCTAATATCAATTTTGGTACTTTGATTGTAATAGTTTTGATATTATTGCAAATTTTCAAACTACAATAAATATTTTGTTTAATTCTACATTATCATAAAATAAATATCACACGGTGGACGGATTAGTAATCGATAAAACAACTTTGTTATAGATAAAAATGATTTGTTTAAATAATTACAGTGCTGCTAGTACTATTCATGTCTTCTTGAAGTTGGGTGCGATCTCTAACTCTTGCACACATTAGACTATATTCTAATAATCCTATGCGAATGTTCATCTCCGAAATTTCATTTTTCATTTTTGTGATAATCTTCTTGATATTTATCAATGGCGCTATAAAACAATTAATGATTACATAATTATTATAATTTTTTTATACACTTTTTGTTGTTGTTCTAAATAAATTTTATAGGACGTTTTATAAAACGTTACTCACTTCCATCAGTCATACTGGATCCTCTCTCATCCATTTCCTTTTTCATATGTTCTAATTCCTCTGTTAATTTATTAAAAACTCTTGTTCTTTCCGTTACACCACCACTAACATCTCTATATTGTTCTTTAATTTTAGATAAATCGTCCTAAAAAAAAAAAATATCTCTATTATGTGTGAATGAAAAATATTACATTTTTCTGTTTAATTGTTATGTACTAACTTGAAGTATCCTATATTCATTTAAAATAGGCTCCAATTGTCTGTTTAGATAAGCCTCTCTAGTTTTAATTTTATCTAATACATTAGTTATTTCAAGATGTAATTTATCTAACTGTCCTTTGGTACCAGATAAATTAGTTGTAATGTCTGCACGCAGTTGCTTCATTTGGTTTAAATGTAAACGCCAATCTCTCGAATCTATATAAAAAATAATATTACAACTATTAATTAATTTTAATAGTTTCATTCACTTCAGAACGCTTGTGACAAAATGTAATCGATATGATTGGAACGCATTACTGTACACAGTAGTTGGACAGTGAAGTATGGAATGCTACAAAGTAATTAGAAGTCATTTCTTGTGCTCTAAATTTTACAATGATATAATCATATTATTAATGTTCTTAAATATTATATCTCATATATTTATGAGAAAAATATCTCATGTAATATCTCAAAGTATGAACGCGTGCATATGTACGCTCTTAGTATTCATATGATCTTCTTAGTAGTCATATGATCATTCTTCGAGGGCGTATATATACGCCCGTCTGAGAAAAAGGGTTAAGTAAATTTATTTTATTATTGAGGATATATTTCAAATGTAGTTTTTTTACCTGTTTTTATAGTTACTTTTAATTGAGGTAGAACTCTTTCTAGCTCCAATTGCCACTCTTCTCTATTTGTATTTGATTCTAAAATATGGTCAGGCTTGTATGTTTTGTTCTAAAACAATTTGTAAAATTATAGTTAGAAATTGGATAAAAAATGTATATGAAATATATATGAAAAACAGAAATCATACTTAATAACCAACCATATTTTGATTATAAAGTTTAGTTATGTCGTCAACGTGTAAAATCTCATCATCCTCATCGTTATACTCAGCCATCATCTCTTCTTCTACTTTCTCTAAAATTAATTCTGCATCGTCTTCCTCTATTTCTGGTTCATCAAGTGTCTCATCGTCAGGTATAATTTCTGCTCTGTAGATATGATACAAATTGTGTTATAATTTTTAATGCAATGATATCAATATAAAATATACTTTTGAAATGTACTTTTTCCACTTGAACTTTTTGTACTTTTAAAGCATTATCTGCTAAATTATCTAACACATAAATAGCATGTTCTCCAGCTCCTTGTTTTAATTTGTTAGGTGGAAATTCCACAGGAATATCAATTTCTCTGAGGTAATCCAATATCAACGATATTGTAGAGTTAGGGTCATCGGATTCTTGTGGCTGTTCAAAATCTTTACCAACTTTCCTAATTAACCACGCAGCTAATGAAGTAAACATATAGAATTGTTCTCCTGGATTTGTTGATACTGCAAAATAATGCCTACCAAACATTCAAAGATAATTTCAATTAAATAATTTAATTATTTCAAAATCTTAAATGTAAAATTAATTATAATATCTTATAAAACTCCTCACCTAGTTATCGGTTTCATTTTTAATTCTTGTACAAATTCAATATCATAATTTAATAATTTTAATTTCTCTAATAAATCTTCCATTCTAGTATGTACAATGTAAAAAGCAGATAATGCTGATTCATCTTCCAAAATAATCTTCGAATTATCACGAAACATTTTAACAACAAGATTTTTTATAATTACTATGCAAGGTCAACGTCAAGTTTTTCTATGTGATGATTGATTAATTGACAATTTTATATTAATGTCAACATTTTAATCATTATCGTGGAACATAATACTTGTATAATGAAAGATTTGTACTAACACATTATTAATTATTATTTTATTCCTCATTTTTAGATATTATAAAGAAAAAAATGACAAAAAAAACGTTGCAAATTCAACGAGCACAAACTACGATAATAGTATAATACTACCCATAATATTACACTCTTATACACCTGCATATTTTTGTTACCGACTCTTTTAGTTACCGACTGAGATTATCTTTTTTATCATACTTGGTAAGGAAAATATCTTTAGTTTTAGTCTTTAATTTAATACCATTATTCTACATATCTGCTGCTGTAAACATATTAAATCTATATACATACATATAAATGTATACACAAATTTGACTAAAATTTGAAAAAAAAAAAAAAAAAAAAAAATGTTATAACTTCTTAATGAAAAATAAAACTATATAAATTTAATGAACCATTCTAAATGAAATGTAATTATTTTCAAACTTTTTAACGGAAGCGATATTTAATTAAAATTGTTTAACAATTTTACGTACCTATTTGAAGAAATATCTAATTTATACAAATATGTAAGATAATCAATGATTCGTATATATTGCATTATTGTAAAAAATGTGAAAAGAATAAGTTATATAATAATAAAAGTTGAATTTTTGAGTGACCTACATTATATGTAGGTGTAAGTACCATTATACCTAACTAACGGTACTTTCAATATAAGTTTCCAATCGTTCTTACGATCTACCTCATTTAAATATCTCTCGTTAATGTTATGATATTTATAAATATACACGCACACATATATGTATAATAGAAATTTATTTTGAATTTCTATAGGTTTTCTAAAATAACGAAAGTTAATTCTATCAAATTTCTAATTAATTCAAGAACTTTAAAAGTTAGTTACCTATTTGGAATTTCAAAAAGACGTAAGCGAAAGTTCATGTTTCTTTGGGTGCGATTGTCAAATATAGAATGAAATAAGATAAACAAACATGTACGTATGTACCTCGTACGTTAATTTTTTTGGCATATTCAATCATTTCTTCCGGGAAATACTTTCCTTGTTCCCTTTTGAAGATACTTTCTCAAAATACTACTCTTCCTATATCTCTCATTTATTTCAACATTATATACCAATAATTCATAATAATATCTATATATATATATACATTATCGGATCGTTTAAATTAACAAAGACAAATTTAAAATCCCCGAGAGATAAATAGCGCGAAATTTGAATTGAGATATAAGAAAACTAACAACTTTTACAAAAATACGTACATGAAATTTCGACAAAGTATTAAAAAAAGACGGGGATGAATTAAAGATATTAAATTGAAAAGAAAAGTATTCATCGAAGGGAAAGAAATTGGATTGGTTTTCGATCGTAGATTTAGAATTTAGATGAGAGTGATTCTCCACGTGGATCGTATTTAATAATAAGAGAAAAAATGAAGCAGCAGTATGAAAGAGATTAAAGAGGAGTTAAATTGAAAGGGAGACCGGACATGTGGTGTCCCATTTGTAAGAGGAAAACGAAAAGGAATTGAACTCGGTCAACCACCCGTCGAAAATACCTGTACGAGATCTTAAAAGTGCCGCGTGTCCTCTATTGTGTATATATAGGGGTGCCACAAGGAACACCACTGTGCAGTTCTTCAGTGAACGTTCTTAGGTGAGCATCGTTAAATTAACTTATCTCTTCTCACATTTTCTCTTTTCTACTTTTCTTTTTCCTTTTGTTTGTCCTCTTCTTTTTTCCATATCCTCATCCTTCGTCGTCAATTGTTGTCGTCGTCGTCGTCGTCGTCGTCGTCGTCGTCGTCGTCAATTTGTTCAACGGTTTTATTTAAAACGGTTTTTAGATATTAATAATAACAATTAACGATCATTATTATCACGTATCATTAAAAATTTGTTTAACTTTGTTATTTTAATCAAGTGCAAATGAAATTGTAGCATGTTGAATTGTTGAATCGTTAGAATCGTTAAACCGGTTTAAAAGAAAGTCGCTTCTTCGGAAGCATAGACATTTGTAAGCAACAAATATATCGATCTCATTTTGTTTTATTTAATTTATTTATTTCAAATTTGACATTTATTACCTTCTCCAATGACAAATATTAATTCGTTTTACAGATTCATAGGATTCTCTGATTAATAGGAAAGAAGAAAATGATTAAGTTTCTTCTCCTAGGTGCATTTGTGGCCTTGACGAGCGCACAATTTCAGCCCCAACCAACTGGAAGGATTCTAGAACCACCGATACCGGCATTGTGCGCACAACGTGAGTCTTTTTACTTCTATTTCAAGTCCATATGTTATATTTATAATTAGTCCTTTTATTTGCATAGAAAGAGCAATATGCCATTATTTTCTTGATACGAAAAGAAATAGGCGTTACTCATAGGATTATCAACGCTAGAAAAATATGATCAAATGAGAAAAATAGTCCAACGATAGAAAAAGAACATTTAAAGCTTTTTAATGCTTATAAAAAAGGTGTGGCCTTGTAACAAGGTCAAGGTCTTTTCCTGATTCAAACAGGTTGAATTAAGAAAGTTAGTTCTGTTGGTTCTCCAAGTGACCATAATCTTTAAATGTCGTCTTTTTCATATTAAATAGAACGTGAGAAATAAGAATATAAATTTTCTATCTTAAGTTAAAAATAATTTACAAAGATAAATATCCAAGAATAAAGTATAACATGGTAATACACGTGGGCGTGTTCCGGCTCGACGAAATGTGTGTTAATTGACGGAACGAGGATATACAAATGAATAATTAACTAATATATCGACACATTTGTAGAAAGTTTGTACGACTTATTTACGTGCTTACGTGCTTACGTGCTTACGTGCTTACATGCATACGTACGCGTTGGTATGAGTAATATTAATGCGCCGTGAAAAGCGAACGAATTTGAATTTTTAATGTCGTCGCAACTGTGAATGGGTCAATATAAGAAGAAGACCAAGAACCACCGTGGTATGTCAATTGCCACTTTCTCCTTCTTTCTGTTTTTAATAACCCAATTAATAAGGTGACGAAGTTAAAGGACATTGACATCCATGCATTGAAATCTTCATGATTCGTTATTGAAAAATGCGGGTCCTAGATTTTTCGAAATTATCTATATCATTATTTCATTGCAATTGATTAACACACACACACACACACACACACACACACACACACACACACACACACACACACACACACACACACATTCTTATTTAATTTATTAAAAATTATATTGGAACCTTTAGTTTTTATTTTATGTGTACGATAAACCTAAAACATATAGTATTTGTTTATGTAATAAGTTAACTAAAAAGATATCGGTATTTAGTGCCATCAATTAACATTTTTATGGTATCGAAAAGTCTAAAGAAGAAATACTCTTATCACGTATTCTGAATGCAATGTACGGAAGACTTTCTTATTCTTTATTTGGGAAAGTAGTTTCACAATTAGCATAGACCTTACAGTGCCAATGCCTAGGTCGTGACCATAGAGATCGATTGTGTGAGGTCACAAAAGACGGCACTGATTTCGCATCGCAACTTTCACTTTAAAAGGGTCGACATTTTTCTCATTTTATTCGTTTGTTTACGAATAAATTAAATATTATTAATATTCTTTTATTAACGACAAAAAATCACTATTCCATTTGTTAAATAAATATAATTATGATAAGGAGAATTTTTTTACGCGAGTAAGAAGATTAATGAAATTATTTAAAAAAAAAAAAAAAAAAAAGAAGAAAAAAATCAATTAGTAAGAAAAATATTATGACATAATTTTTTAGGAACAATTCATGAACGCTTTAACGGAAAGGGTTATTACTATTCGTGGGCTGATCCTAGAACAAATGGACAAGAAGTTGATTGGCTAGCTGGTAGAAATTTTTGTAGACAACGATGCATGGACCTCGTATCTTTGGAAACCTCTGCTGAGAACGAATTTATCAAGAGTCGCATCGTTCAAAGTACTTATCTTTCTATATATATATATATATATATATATATAATTCACAATTGAATTACGTTCGTTTTAATCTACGAGGAGAAAAATTGTTCTTTTTTTTTTAGACAAAGTGAAATATATTTGGACGTCCGGTCGTCTCTGCGACTTTAAAGGATGCGACAGACCTGATCTTCAACCACTTCATATAAATGGTTGGTTCTGGACAGCCGAGTTGCAAAAACTTGCACCAACTAACAATCGCAATCAAAACGATTGGTCTGAGAGTGGCGGGTAAGTAACTGACATATAAAATCTTTAATGTATTTTAAAATGAATATCTCTAAATTAATAAGACATTTTACAAAATCTTTATATCAGTATTGGAAAGCCTCAACCTGATAATCGTGAGGCCATTCAAGGTGGTGCTCCAGAAAATTGTTTAGCAGTTCTTAATCAATTTTACAACGATGGCGTTAATTGGCACGACGTTGCTTGTCATCATAAAAAACCATGGGTGTGCGAAGATAATGATTCTCTTTTAAAATACGTTCGTTTTACTAATCCAAACCTCCGCGTTTAATTGAATAACTTAAAAGGAAAATCTGACGAGTGGATAAACCATTATTATTTGAACTATTGTTACTCCATTAAATTATGAACATTTTTAAGATTAAGTAATGCGACTGAATAGTGTATAGGGCGATTATATTTATTACAACAACAACAACAACAACAACAACAACAACAACTTAATCACAATTTAATTAATTAAATGCATTACTCATGTCACAGTATGCGTCGTTGTACAAGATGTACCGATTCAAATAGATTGTCCATAAGTACCATAAGCATTGTCAATATT
Organism: Polistes dominula; assembly: GCF_049000335.1. Lineage (NCBI taxonomy): Eukaryota > Metazoa > Arthropoda > Insecta > Hymenoptera > Vespidae > Polistes > Polistes dominula. The sequence goes on along the minus strand of NW_028301111.1, from coordinate 3,901,366 downwards.
TATCTTTTACAAACGATTAGTTTTATACCCAGGAAGATTCACAATAAGTCTTTGAGGCACAACTCATGAAATATATCAGAAAAATTAAATTTCAATATACGTCGTGCGTATAATGAAATTTTACCATTACTGATTAAAGTGGAAAAAGTTATTTCAAAAAGTACGTAATGTAAAAATATTTTAATAATCATATAAATTAAAGATCAAACGAATATAAACCAAATATTAATGCTGTATATAAGATTACTTTTTACCTTCGATCATAATTATATGATAACCAAACTTCGTTTTAACTGGTGGATCTGTATAAATGGGTGAACTTAAATTGGAAATAGGCAATGCGAAAGCTGCTTCTTGAAAAGGACCAACCATTGAACCACGTGTCATCCAACCAAGATCCCCCTTAAAGTAATTCGTACAATACCGATGAGTATATATATTCAACTGTTATAATAAAAAATATATAAATAAAGAAATGAAAGAAAACATTTTATACCCCAGAACGCGCTTTGTCTTCGCTATATGCTGCTGCTACTTCATTAAATTTTTGTCCAGCCTTTAATTTTTCCATAGCTTCTAATATCTTGGATTGTTTCTCACATAATATGTGCCTAACCTATAAAAATCAATGAATTAAATATTAAAGTATCATATCTCATCACTAATGTAGTTTCTTAAGTTATCTTGTTAAGATTATCACAGAAAAACTGGACAAGAACGCGAAACAAAACTACATTAATTATTACCTATTTTTGGTCTTTATTTTATTTATATGTATATATACTTTTATATACTTATATATACTTATATATACATACTTTTACAGTAGTTCCACTTTTTTTTTCAACTTTATCACCTTTCCCACTTTCTTCCGAACTTTTAGATTTTCCAGCTTTACCGCTGATATTTTTCTTTGGTGGCATATTTGAATAATTCAAAGCTAAGAAAATAAAATATATAGAGAAAATATGAATGACTTTATTAACAATAAAGATGATGACATTTCGCGCGATAAAAGATCTAATCGAACGACATAGAGAAAGATCGATTATCGATAATCGAATGATTGAAAGAAAAGAGAAGAAGGAGATAGAAAGAAATAAATTAAAATAATAATTGAATAGATGAGATAAGTAATTCAAGAACGTTTGAATAATCAGTGAAAATAATATGAAAAATAATAAAGAAAATAATATTAAGTTTGGGTATCGTAGTATCGATGCACGTGCGCAGTGGTGACATCTTCAGTCGGTAGGCAATTGTCTTTGGGAGATTCGTACATATGCATGTATAGAGAGAGAGAGAGAGAGAGAGAGAGTATACGTCCATATCGAGGGATAAATAAGAGCTTTTTCTGCTATCTTTCTTCTCTATAATATCTCTTTTTCTCTTTCTCTTTTTCTTTCTTTTTCTCGAAAATTGTATCGATAAGAGGGTAGGGGTAATCGTGAATCTCAGGAAAGAAAAAAAGAAAAATTAAAGTTAAAGTTAAAATTAAAATATAAAATAAAAAATATAAAACAAGATACAAGAGGGAGAGGGAAAAAAGTAAACGAGAAAGTAACATGCGTGCGTGCGTGCGTGCGTGCGTGCGGTAGAAGTTGAAAGAAAAAAAAGCCCAAAAAAAAGAAAAAAGAAAGAAAAGAAGTGTCGCGAGAAGAAACGATAGTTGAAGTTTATTTAGCAATCTGAGTGGCGGTTTAAACGGTCGGAAGGAAGGAAGGAAGGAAAGAAAGAGAGAGGGAAGGAAGGAAGGAAAGAAGGAAGGAAGGAAGGAAGGAAGGAACGAACGAACGAGCGAACGAACGAACGAAGGAAAGTAGGAAGAGAGGGCAAATAAAGGAGAGTTAAATAGAAATCCTTTGGTGCCGAGGGCCAGGGGTCCGTGTGATGCGCGCATATGTCTAGACTCGGAGTTACCCAGGTTCTGGGCACAGCACACCAGGTGAAGAGGACGTCCGCCGAGCAAACGGCGGTACTTAATTTTGTTGCTGCTAAACGAAGCAAACTATCGTCTAAGGTCTCACTTACGGAGATTGACAATATCGAGAAGATGACGGATACGGCCGCGGCGACCACGGCCACGACCGATACCACACAGAAAAGGGCCAATTTTTCCGCATTGACCGTTGCCAATCCAAATGGCGTAAGCAAAATATCACCGAGTTTGGCAACTGCTAAACCTGGTTCCGCGAGAAAACTTGTCATCAAGAACTTCAAAAGTAAGGATGGGTATTACGAATGGGAACGACTTAACCTCAAAATCAACGCTTTTATTGCTCCTATGTTATTCTCCTATCTATCTTTCTCATTTCGATCCCACACACATTGGCTTTTATATTTATTATTTCTAAATTGTTATTTAACCTTTATTTATTTATTTGTTTGTTTGTTTCTAATTATTGCGATATTGTCATTATATTTCATATCTATATTTCTAGTCTTTTAAATGTTGCGTTGGTTGTGTGATTCCTTTTTATCATGTTTCTACTACTCTTTTACATTTTGTCCTCTTTTTTTTTCTTTTTTTAAATCTTTTCTCCTATTCTATTTCTTTCATTTCATTTTACTTTACTTTACTTTATCATCCATCATTTTATTTCTATTATATATATTCTTCTAATAAATTTGACGATTTGGTCGACAATTTTTAACGTCCTTCTTTTGTAACTATTAATAGGAGAGCGACATAACCTATTCTAGCATCAATGCTAATTCATTGTTCATACTTTAAATTAATGTTATAAATTGCAGGATTTTTTATTGTTTCTCATTATTAATCATTAAACTTTATACAATTCTATTATGTACCGATGTATTGACGTATTGTTTTTTTTTGTTTTTTTTTTTTGTTTTTTTTTTTCATTGAATTTTCTATAATTTCATCATTATCATACATTCATCATTAAGACGGAGTAATATTCTATAAATGGATCTACGACGATATTATTTTGTTCTTCAAAATGCGCACTGTCTTGCAAACATTTCAAATAAAACATATTTATTAAGAATAATACTTATATTTGATGTTACGCTTTAGTCTTTTGTAGAAACTAAAGCGACATTGATATAGAAAATGAAATTTAAAAAAAAAAAAAAAAGAATAAATATGTTAAGAGCTTCCTTGCATTTATTTAGAACGTTTGTTCTTTTCATGCGATAAATATATATATATATATATATATAACGTCTAAAAATACATTTGTCTAATATGTGTGTGTGTGTTTATGTATATATATATGTGTAAGTCATGTACGTGCCTCTGTTCTTGATATAAATTTAAGTAAACATAAGTAGTAGATATTTAAATCTAAAGAATGAATCTTGAAAACAAATTATAAAAGATTGGAAAATACTTTCATTGCTTTAACGCATATATCGAAAAATTTTGTGAATTATAATTTCTTAGAATGGATCTCTTTAATTGAGAATAAAAAATTGTGTTAATAAATATCACTGAATTTATTGTATTGTGTTTCTATAGATAAACCAAAATTACCAGAAAATTATCAAGAACAAACATGGGAAAAACTGCAAGAGGCTGTAATCGCAATACAAACGAGCAAAAGTATTCGTTATTCTTTAGAAGAACTTTACCAAGCTGTCGAGAATATGTGTAATCATAAAATGGCATCAACTCTATACGCCAATTTAACAATATTGACGGAATCACATGTAAAAGCTAATATCGAACAGTTTTTGGCAGAATCTATGGATAGACATATATTTTTGAAAAAAATGAATGAATGTTGGCAATCGCATTGCAGACAAATGATTATGATAAGAAGTATCTTTTTGTACCTGGATAGAACATACGTCTTACAAAATCCAACAATATCTTCAATTTGGTAGGCATTTCCTAATAATAGTACTATTAAAATAATTTCATATAACGCACTTAATATACTACTAATGTAATTGATTATTTGTTTTTTTTTTCTTTTTTCTTTTTTTTTTTTTTTTTTTTTTCCATATGTTTCTAGGGATATGGGATTACATTTGTTTAGATTACATATAGTACTGAATAATTTGGTACAAACTCGTACAGTTGAAGGGTTACTTATGCTAATTGAAAAAGAACGACAAGGGGATACAGTTGATAGAACTCTTCTAAAATCATTATTAAGGATGTTGTCTGATTTACAAATTTATCAAGAGGCCTTTGAATCTAAGTACGATTATTTATGATATGTACTAATATCATATGTTTATTTATCATGTGCTATTTAATAATATGAAATTCTTTCTCTTTATAATGTATTATTAATAATTATATGCATAGGTTCCTGGTAGCAACTGAGAGATTGTATGCAGCAGAGGGCCAAAGATTAATGAATGAGCACGACGTTCCTGAATATTTAGCACACGTAGACAAACGCCTGCAAGAAGAAAATGAACGTTTATTGCACTATCTTGACACGTCGACAAAGTAAGTTTTCTCCTCTGCGATTAAATGCAATTCTAATTAATGTTATTATTATTGCGATAATTAAATATATATATATATGTATATATATATATCTCAGATGGTCTCTCATACATACAGTAGAAAAACAATTATTGTCTGAACATATTTCAAGCATTCTACAAAAAGGTTTAAGCGGTTTATTAGATGAAAATAGAATTAGTGATTTATCATTACTCTATAATTTATATAATCGTGTAAAGAATGGTCTCGTCGAACTTTGTCTCAACTTTAATTGTTACATTAAGGTGCGTATATATAACGTGTATATAAAAATATATCGTTTTTTACGATATATATATATATATATATATATATATATATATATATATATATATATATATATATATACTTTTTTTTCACTAACTTTTATTTGTTTTATAGAAAAAGGGTAAAACAATAGTTATAGATCCAGAAAAAGATAAGACTATGGTACAGGAACTTTTAGATTTTAAGGATAAAATGGACAATATCGTTAATACGTGTTTTCATAAAAATGAAAAATTTGCTAATAGCTTAAAAGAAGCTTTCGAAGCTTTCATCAATCAAAGAGCAAACAAACCAGCAGAATTGATTGGTAAAATATTTATAGCGGCAAATAAATATTTGTCTAAATAATTGCAAAATTAACATATGTTTGTTGGTTGTTTAATTGCAGCTAAATTTGTCGATTGTAAGCTACGTGCAGGTAATAAAGAAGCAACGGAAGAAGAATTAGAACGATTATTAGATAAAATTATGGTATTGTTTCGTTTTATTCACGGGAAGGACGTATTTGAAGCATTTTATAAGAAAGATTTAGCAAAACGTTTGCTAGTAGGCAAATCTGCCTCGGTTGATGCCGAAAAGTCCATGTTATCTAAATTAAAACAAGAATGTGGTGGAGGATTTACTAGTAAATTAGAAGGAATGTTCAAGGATATGGAATTGAGTAAAGATATTAATATTGCTTTCAAGCAGGTAGGTGGTAATCTTAATTATTTTATTACAAATGTAGAAAATGAAAATGCCAATTACAATTTCAAACTTTTGCTATATCTTTATCTTTTCTATTTCTACTTCTAGTATGCTGGAAACTTGCAACATGAATTATCCGCAAGTAATTTAGATTTAACAGTCTCGATACTTACAATGGGATATTGGCCAACATATCCTGTAATGGAAGTTACATTGCCAACAGAAATGGTCCAGTATCAAGATGTATTTAATAAATTTTATTTAGGAAAACATAGTGGAAGAAAGTTACAATGGCAACCAACTTTGGGACATTGCGTGTTAAAAGCTTGGTTTAATCAGGTATATTAATAATATATGTACCTGAATTATATATAAATAATTATACGTATTATATATTTTAACTATACAATTGTTGTTTTTGCAGGGCAATAAAGAATTGCAAGTATCATTATTTCAAGCCTTAGTCTTAATATTATTTAACGATGCTGATAATCTTTCATTGGAAGATATTAAAGCAGCGACTAATATTGAAGATGGCGAACTTAGAAGAACTTTACAATCTTTGGCTTGTGGAAAGGCGAGAGTTTTACAGAAACACCCGCGTGGTAGAGACGTCGCTGACAATGATAGATTTGTTTTTAATGCAGAATTTACGAATAAGTTATTCAGAATTAAAATAAATCAAATACAAATGAAAGAAACGGTAATCCAAATAATAAACATAATCCTCAAAAATTGTGCAATTTTTAACAGACAATTCTTAAACATATCTTCAACAATTTTTACAGAATGAAGAACAAAAAGCGACAGAAGAAAGAGTGTATCAAGATAGACAATATCAAATAGATGCAGCAATTGTCAGGATTATGAAAATGAGAAAAACACTTACGCACAATCTCCTCATTAGTGAATTATATAATCAATTGAAGTTTCCTGTTAAGGTATACGCTTTAATATTACTATATTATAAAATAACAACACGCACACACAATGATATCATTAATTTTTCCATTTTTCCATTTTTTCTTCTTTTTCTTAATCTTTTTCTTTATAATGTCATCATATTTTTCTTCCCGTCATTAGCCTGCTGACTTAAAGAAGCGGATTGAGTCGCTCATAGACAGGGATTACATGGAACGGGATAAAGATAATGCAAATCAGTACAATTATGTCGCGTAACCTGAATCGAATGCCAAAATTATGTTAGATTGGTTCGATTTTACATTTTTTTAAGTAAAATGAATCAATTAATTTTGGCGCTTGCCTATTGTGAATGTGTAAAGTTGAAGAAAGAAAAGAAGAACTTTAACTGGTTAACTATCAACATAACGTTGCAGTATACAATCAGTTGATAAAAAGAAAGAAAAAAAGGAAAAACTAGAATGGACTTTGTTGTTTTATTTTTTTGTAGTAGTGCATACGGACACTGGACAGTTACAGTAATATTTCAACAGTGCTTTACTGTTATCCTTGTGTTATTTCTAGATTTTGCTAAAAAAAAAAAAAAAAAAAAAAAAAAAAGATAAAAAAGAAAAAAAAGAAAAGAAAAGAAAAGAAAAGAAAAGAAAAAAAAGGAAGAAAAAAGAGAGAGAGAAAAAAATAAAGGACCATACGCAAAATATCATCGACAATGCAGCAATTTAAGATGTACCAACAGTTTTTTATGCTAAGCAGTTTTTCACAGCATATTAAAAGATAAGCAGAAGTAGTGCAAAACGACAAAACATAATTGTAACACTATAATAGCTAAAATGAAAATAACTTAAGAAATGAGAAACATAATGTATTAATTCTTAAAAAAAACACACACACACACAAGAAAAAGACAAACAAACAAATTGGCACCAGTGCGTTATTATCATCATCGTGATAGTCTTAAACTTTGCACCGTATACAATTTGGGAAGATACAGTTTTGCTTAAATATTTAAAATTATCTCGACGCGTAAAACTATTTTGAAAACAAAAAAAGAGGATCTAAAATTCCAGAGATTAGATTAAACCAAGAATAATAACTGTTTTAAATAATTTAAAGAAGAATAACGTTTAATTTTACAGCTCAATTTAATAGGCATTGTTGCAGCTGTTTTTAGGTATATAAAAAGTAAAATAAAAATTTGTACAGTGGATAAAGAAAAGAAAGAAGAAGAGGAAGCAGAAGAAGAAGAAGAAGAAGAAGAAGAAGAAGAAGAAGAAGTATAGAGGTATGGAAGAAGTATTTTTAATTTACTAACACGTCGTGTAAAAAGTATAAGGAAATGTAGAAAAAGAAAAACAACAATCCTTATATTGAAACGAAATAAATTTCATTTGAATAATAGATTATATTTAAAGAATAATCACCATGCCACAATACTTTCTAAGCATCTCAGCAGACTAGTACCTTGCAATATAGTTCTGTAATTATGATAACAAAGTTTTAAACGAACAAAAATCACACTATTTACAATAGTTGTGATACTAAAAAGAAAAAGAAAAAGAAAAATCATGTTCATTTTTCTTAGTAGTGGGGGAGGGAGAGGAGGATGGAAGAAGCAAGTTATAGGATAACAGAAATTTATTAGCAAATAATAATGAGAAACACTGTGGAAATATTTAACTTTACAAAAATTAAATATAGAAAAATAAAAAAGGAGATTATTCTCTCTTTTTCTTCAACCTAAGGAAAGCATTGGTATTTTAACTGCTTACATTATATGCATTTAGCATGTGTAAGCATCCGAGATATTTGTATTTATTATATTAATTAATACATATAATGAAAAAAAAAAAAAAAAAAAAAAAAATATCTTATTAATATTTATTCTTTGCATTCACAAATTTGTATTACAACTTCGTATGTATCAAATGTTCGTTTAATGAAAAATTAAAAGAAAGAAAAAAAAGCATAATATATACATATATAAAAAATATTAATTTACTTTCGAGAATAAATGTATTTATATAAATTTTAATGAGAGAATTTGATTTTCATGTTGCCAATAAATTAGCCCAAATTAAGAAAGCTTGAAAAAAATCCTAGCCAATAAACTGTATTAATAATTATATATTTATAATAATGATAATTGATGATAAAAATAATATAGAATCGACGAAAGTCCCTTTATTTTGTTATAAAAGCGCGTTTTGAATATGTGCGTGCGTCGCGTGCAAGCGTGAGAGTGATACACGTGTGTGTGTATATATATATATATATATATACATATACATTATTTTAAAATGAGAAAAATGTATTTTTAAGGATGTACTCTTTAACGTCTTCATCAATATCTACAGTGTTTCATGTTATTATACATTTACTTTTTCTTTTGGTTTTTTTTCTTTTTGTCTTTCTTCATTTTATGATAGATTCGATTTCCGGTGCCTTCCATCATTAAACATACCATACTATTGCCTACATCGGATTATTTTTTATTATATTTCATGAATTAATGGAAAAATATATTTATCATATTTTTTAAGAGAAAACTTTTGTAGTCGATATTTGTTTTTTTTTTTATTTATTGTAGAGAGAGTTAACACACAATTATAGATAAAAGTAATTTCTCTATACTATATTGAAGAAATGATAATGATAATAATTAAAAAAGTATCTTAACATCAATCACAACATAACAAAAGGAATAACTTATTGTTTAATATAAATTCTCTTTATTGTATTCAAATTAAGCAGCTATAAATATAAAAATACCATTTTGTAATAAAATTAACAAATAATTCAATAATTCGTATAACTTCGTTTTCTTTAATTTAGGCAATAAAAATATATTGGTTATTTGTACACACATGAAGTTATAAATAGAAATTTCAGATAATTATTTATCATTGCTTGTATTTCTATATTGTTGCTTTTCATTTATAATCAAGTAAAACATACTCAATCGTTCTTAGAATTTAGAAAGAATTTAAAAAGAATTTTGTTGGATAAACGCAATTCTCTTGGTAATTATATTTTGACTATTAAATGAATTATTTTAATTTTTTAATTGTTTGAACATATTCATTTCTTATATCAATTTCATTTAGTAAAGAATTAGCAAAATTACTAGGACTAGCGGTTTTGTGTAAGAAATCCGAAACTAACAACGATGGAGGTTTACCACCGCCATGCGTTAAACATTCCCAACGATACTTTTCACCGGCAACTCTACTCAAGGGATCATTTTGAAAGTACGTTTGCCAAATCCAAGAAGCTATTGCACGCGATATTAAATAAGAATAATATTTAGCACCGTATCCTACTAGATGAGAAAATCGCAACTGCCATGCCTAAGGAAAGAATATGTTGTTTATATTAAAAAATAATAATCATATTGTAATATATATATATACTTTACATTCGCGTATAAACTTTTTCAACATTTTCAAAGATTATTAATACGTACCGTATTTTCAATATATGGTAAACCATAATATTTTTCTTGAATATCTTTTAAAATTTCCGTAGTAGATCTTTCTAATTTGTTGCTATGATAAACGTGATCCAACATACTATAAAATACTTGATTTTGCAGTTCGGATGCGCAAAAAATATGTTTAGAAGCGCATAGCTTTTGTAACAAATAATCTGGAATTTGTTCATTTGTTTGATAATGTTTAGCAAACATGGATAGTACCTAGTTACAAAATCAAAAAATATCAATGAATATTTTATTAAAGGCACTGTGATAAAACTTTCATTGTATATTATAAGCTTACTCGTGAATCACTTGCAAAGTATTCCATTAAGACGCTTGGTACTTCTGCAAAATCCGTACTGCATCTAGTACCTGTTACGTGTTGATATTTTGTTCTGCCTAACATAGAATGTAACGCGTGTCCCATTTCATGAAATAAATTATCAACCGAGGATGGATTTAGTAAACATGGATTAGACCATCGAGGGGGCGATAAGGATAACATTATAACAACTATAGGAGTCTGAAAGTAAAAGTTTGTTCGTTTGTTCGTTCAAATCGTTCGTTCAAATCGTTCGTTTAAATAGTTCAAGTGAACTAATAAGGAATAACTTTGTTTATCCTTTCAAAAAAGGGTACCTGATAAGATCCATCTGATAACTGTTTTCCACCTCTAATAGCAAAATGACAATCTTGATTAGGTTTTCCTTTTCTTTCAAAGAAATCGCAATAAATGTAACCCAATGTAGTTTCATCCTTGTCTATCACAGCTAATTTATGTATATTTGGTGCCCAAACTTCACCGGATAAAGTTGCTACAGATTCTAGTCGTATTCCATATAATGCTTGCACAAGATAATTTAAACCATCCATACAAGAACCGAGAGAAAAATATGGAACAAATTCATTACTTGAAGTATTTAACCATGTCTTTTTAGCTAGTGACATAAAATAAGCCGTATCCCATGGCATCAAATTCTATAAAATAGAAATAATAATTTGTCCCCATAATAAAATATTCATAAAATAATAAATAAAATATAAGATGAATTTTTTCTCAAAAACAAAGAAAACCAACTTGTTTCACGGACGACGACTCGGCATCTTTCATTATTTGCATTTCTTGGAAATCTTGCATTGCTTTACTTTGTAAGTCATTATTCAAAATATTAAGAAAATCATTTACTGCTTCGGGTGTTTGCACTGTACTACCTCTTACAGCTCTGTGAAAATAAATGAAAATGACTGAATCGTCTCAAATTAAAGAATGTACCTATCATTTCATAAATGATCTTACCCCTACCTGTGAGCGTATGTAGGAAATCCACATGTTTGTGCCAATTGATGCCTACAATTTAAAAGCTTGATCAATAAATAATCTTGTTGTTCATCAGGATATAAGAACAATTTATAAGCTGCCTCACGAACAATAGTATTAGGTGAATCTGTATAAAGTCCATTTACTAATATCTGACCATTGTCCATCTGAAAACTGTGACAAAATGAATTAATGTAAAATAAAATAATAATGTGAAATTATAGCAGAAATATTTTCATACATTTTCTTTCAATCTCCAATATAATCTCATATTATAAACAAATTAGTATAACATTAATATAACAAACTCACTTTTTCCTGATATTTTCTGGCAAAATATCAGCTCTTACAGAGCGTGCATTAACAGTGCCAGCCATAAATTTTTGACCTGTCTATAATATAATCAATTATTTACTAAACCAAAATATATATTATAAAGCAAGTATAGCTTACTTGCAGGATATCATCATTTAACATGACAACTTGTTGTTTTTGTTCTTCCGGCAAATGAATACCGCTTTGTTCAAAATCGAACAAAAATAGTTTAGCAACGTGCTCATCGATGGGAGAAGTTTTAAAAATGTCTCCATTCTTTACAACATGCTGCAATGCATTATATAATTCACTGTGAGTATTAAGTCTGTTAAAGAAATAACATAAACGAAACATTAAATCAATTATAATTATTATCGTATAATTAATTGATACAATGATGAAATGTAACATCATACTTTTCAACTACACTACTTAATGATATGGAAGTATCTTCTGCGGCTTCAACAAACTCTATATTTGGATGTGCAATTCTAATAAATTCTGACAAGTCTGCAACTTTGCATAAAGTGTCAGACAATTCATCAAATATTTCAACCATATTTCTTTTTCTCTTAACATCAGTAGCCTCGGCTATAAGCGAATCCGTTTGAGCAAAAACTTGATCTTTTAGCGTTTGAAATCCATTGGCATCTTTGAGCTCGGGTATACAGAACAAACCCTACAATATCAAGAAAATATATATAATAATAATAATAATAATAATATGAATATATTTAAATAATGTATTTGTGACTTATTATAATATTAAATAGAACTTACAGTTTCCTTTTTGGAAAAATCTAATCCATGCTCGACTTTTCTAATAGAATTAAATGCGGTTGCCAAAGGTGACCATGTATTTACATGCCTATACATGTTGAGATATTTCAAAATACGTTTGTTTAATCTTTGCATCATTTTATTTGATTATTTATTATTTGTAAACAAACAAACAAATAAACAAATAAATAAAATAAATAAATAAGAATTAGTAAAAAGTTAGAATAGAGCGTGTAGTTGTAGTTTCTTCTCTCTTGTAGTTTTTTTTTTTGAGGTTATACAATAATTTATGATTTTGTACAAGTTAATCTTATTATATACGTTTGCTTTCTTCATTTTAGATTATATATTTTATTATACATATTAAACGTTTTGTTCGTTTTATAAAGAATATAATTATTTAAGATTTATTTATTTATTTATTTTTGTTTAGATTTAAAATAAGAAAGAGATATCGATATCTCGTAAGAATCGATATCCTAGGGAAGAAAAACGCTGCGCAATTCAGGTATGCAATCTTTTTAAAATAGTGAAAATAGAGTGATAATAAATTGTGTGTTTTTTATGAAGTTTTCAAGAAAAACAAACAAAAATGAGAAAATCGAAAATTTAATAAATATTTAAAAGAATTGATAGATCTTTTGAACAATTATCGATAATATTTTCATAAGTATGTAATTCACAGTGTGTATAAGATAAATTGAACAATCATCAAGGTTAACTTAAGATAATAAATGGTAAGAAATAATTAGTATATTATATCAGGCTATTTTCTGTCCAGTGAAAGGGATATGCATGTGTTTATTCTCCTACGCACGCACGCACGCACATTGTTGAAAGATTAGATATGCATAAAAGTTCTTTATTTCCTTTTGTTTGTTAATACAATACTGTATATGTAATGAATTGTAATTGTTTGTATATATTTTGCATATTTGACATATTTGACATATTTGATATTATTATTATTATTAGTCGCAAACTGGATTAGAAGGAAATTTTGTTGACGCTGTACGACAACTGGCAGAAAGTGAAATTGAACTTATCAAAGCTATTGAGGAATCTACTATGGATCGTCCAAAAAATACAACAGATATGAAATCGTCAACTAAAAAGAAGAATATCAAGAAATCATCTAAACTCTCAAATGTAATGTCTAATCTTAACATTCATTTGCTAATGTGTGTTCAATTAATATATAGAAGAACAAGTTAACAAGTTTGATTTTTATTATTATGAATAGACTCAACCATCTGCCGCTTTATTAGCAGCTAAACAAGAAGCAACGCAACGCAAAGTATTACAAAATAAAAAATCAAACGCTAATGTTGTACATGATATTTATCAAAAAATAAGAGATGCATATGTTGTTTTGCGTAAAGAAACTGGTATTGTTTATGATCGTTCTATGGAGGATCATAAATGTTTGTGGGATGAAAATTATCCAGAATGTCCAGAAAGATTAATAAGGATCTTGGAAAGATGTAATGAGTTAGGATTATTAAACAGATGCAAATTAATTCAATCAAAATTTTGCACAGAAAATGATATACTTCAAATGCATACCCAAAAACAAATAGACATTTTAAAAGAGACTAGTGGATCTATGGATGTGGATAAATTAGAAACACTATCTTCTAAATACGATGCTATATATGTTAATTCAGTAAGTGAATTATAGATAATAATGTTAAATAATGAAAATATTAACAATTCATTTACATTATTTTTCAGTCCACTTTTAAATTATCTTTACTGGCCGTTGGCTCAACGATAAATTTGGTAGAAAGTATTTGTAAGGGTGATATACAAAACGGCATGGCTATTATTAGGTAAAAATCATATAGTATATCAATCAAATTAATATTTTAGATCAATGTTCAATAAAAAAAATTTGTCATCAATTATCATAAGTATATAAATAACATTATTTATTGTATTTAATTTCATTATATTTCAGACCACCTGGGCATCACGCGATGAAATCTGAATATTGCGGATATTGTTTTTATAATAATGTGGCTATCGCAGCAAAAAAAGCTTTAAATGATAATTTAGCTAATAAAATTCTTATCATTGATTGGGATGTACATCATGGACAAGCAACTCAACAAATGTTTTACGATGATTCACGGTATTATTTCAATTAATTAATAAATTTCAATTATCAGTTCGGTTCGATGATAATTATCTAATTATTCATTTTATTTTATATTTTTTATTCATATATATGTACACAGTGTAGTTTATTTTTCAATACATCGTTATGAAAATGGAACGTTCTGGCCTAATTTAGAAGAATCTGATTTTCATTATATCGGTGAAGGCTTGGGAGAAGGTTACAATTTTAATATACCACTTAACAAAACCGGCATGACTAATGCTGATTATATTGCAATATTTCAACAAGTTTTATTACCAATGGCTTACGAGGTAAATAACATAAATCACAATTTATTTATCAAAATAAATATGATAAAATTTATATAAAAAATTATTTTATTACAATGTTGATGCAATGTTGATGCAAGTCTAGTATGAAATATTGAAAAAGCATAACATAAAATTAATATAATATTAATTATAGTTTCAACCAGATCTCATAATAGTATCAGCTGGTTATGATGCAGCATTGGGATGCCCAGAGGTAAAATATTTCATTTATATTTACTAATATTTTATTTTTCTTATTCTAGTTTCAGTCAGATCTTATTATTGTTTCTGCTGGATTTGATTCTGCGCTTGGAGACGAAAAAGTTGAGAAATGTGACTTTTATACATTACTTTTTTCTTAGGGTTTTTACTTATCAATTTCTATTCATATATAAGTTTAAGTTATATATACATAAAGTTTACTTAAACATTATCAGTAGAATAAAAATTCAAATATGTATACATGTATATATTTTTAATAATGTGTAAAGGGTGAAATGGAAGTAACACCTGCATGTTACGCTCATCTATTGTCATCTCTATTGAGTTTGGCAGCAGGGAAGATAGCCGTAATATTGGAGGTATTTTCACATTCATTATTTATATAATTTATATGTGAATAATTAAACAGTCAATGTGTATTTGTGTTTGTAGGGTGGCTATTGTTTAAAGTCATTGGCTGAAAGCGCTGCATTAACTTTGCGAACATTACTAGGCGATCCATGTCCTATGTTGCAAACATTGCAATCACCGTCACTAAGGTATTATCTTATATAGCAAAAGAAAAGTTTATCAGTATGTCAGTATAGTAAGTACATACATATATGTTCAATGTATTTTCAGTATACGTGACACAATTTTAAATAGCATTTATGTCCACAAACCATATTGGAAATGTTATCAATATCAAGAACAATATAGTATTAATAACAGAATTGTCGGAAAAGAAGAAAATAATGATCAACATTTGCCCATTGTTAATTACACGTAAGTAATATTATAACATATACATATGTGTGTGTGTGTGTGTGTGTGTGGGGGGGGGGGTGTGTAATATAGATCAGGACTTTTTAATCATTTATTGTATATTTATCTAGCGGACAAGTATACAAAGCAGATTTTTATGAAACACGAAATTGTTATCCTATACAAAATAAAGACATTTTTGAAACATTAGATAAGAGATTAGATTCATTGATAAAATGTAAGTACTTTTTAATAATAATATTTACTTGTTGATATGTTCAATAATTCAATAATTATTTTCTATAAATGTATACGTATTAACAATTATTATTATTTTTATAGTTACAAATTTATCCAAAGCACCTAACAAAGTATGCATTGTATATGACAACAGAATGTTGAAACATTGCGATGCCGTTAATAATACGCATCCTGAAAAACCTCATCGAATTGTAAGCATTTATAAGAAACACGAAGAGCATGGTTTATTAGAACGGTGCTATTTACAACAAGTACGTTTTATTTTAATTTATGACATTATTCATAAGATGATGAAATCGTCTTATCGTCTTATCGTCTTATCGTCTTATCGTCTAATCATATTAATTACACATTTGTTTTATTTTTATGTTAAAGGGAAGAATGGCTACAGAGAAAGAATTATTATTAGCTCATTCTCAGGATTATATTAATGCGATAAAGAAGACGGAAACATTTAAATCTAAGGAATTGGAAAGACAAGCATCTAAATATAATTCTGTTTATTTGCATAACGAAACATGGTTTTCTGCTTGCGTATCTGTTGGTTCATTACTTCAAGTTGTTGACTGTGTATTAAATGGAGAAGCTCAATCTGGAGTCGCGGTAATAAGACCTCCAGGGCATCATGCGGAACCAAATTCAGCGTGTGGTTTTTGTATTTTTAATAATATTGCAATAGCAGCTAAATATGCTATAAATATTCATAACATAAAGAGGTACGAATCAATTATTTATTATTTATCATTTCATTCGAAGTTGTTGAAAATTGTAAATTGTTTTCGTTCTTTCAGGATATTAATAGTAGATTGGGATGTACATCATGGAAATGGTACTCAATTTATTTTTGAAGATGATCCAAGCGTGCTGTATACATCTATACATCGTTATGACAACGGAAATTTTTTTCCACGTTCTAAACAAGGCAATTACACATTCGTTGGATTAGGATCAGGAGAAGGTTATTGTGTAAATATACCGTGGAATAAAGTAAGCATATAAGCAACATATAATTGTAATTTCTAAGAAGGATTATTTATTTTCATTGATATTTGATATTCATTGATATTCTTCTTTTTATCCAGAAAGGAATGGGAAATGCAGAATATATAGCTGCATTTCAACAAGTTGTGATGCCGATTGCTTATCAATTTAATCCAGAATTAATTTTAGTTTCTGCAGGCTTTGATGCTTGTATCGGAGATCCGTTAGGGGGTATGTATATATATATATATATATATATATATAGATATATATATATTGACATAGGTTGACATAGGTTGACATAGGTTGATATAGGTATTGACACGATCAATTTCATATTCATTTCAAGGATGTACGGTAACACCAGAAATGTATGGACATTTAACACATTGGTTATCTTCATTGGCGAATGGACGTGTTATTCTTAGCTTGGAGGGTGGTTACAATATAAATTCCATTTCTCATTCAATGGCAATATGTACAAAAGCATTACTCGGTGATCCATTACCCTTGCTAGACGCTTCTTTAATACCGTGCTCAAGTGCAATACATTCTATAAATAACGTATTGAAAGTGCAAAAGAAATATTGGCCAAACTTAATGTTCAATTTATCGTTGCCTAAAGAAAATCTTATGAAAATTGCTACTAATATTAAGATGAACGATCACGATCACGATCAAGTTAAAAATTTTAAATTGAATGAACATTCGGAGTCGAAAATTGCCTTGGAGGGTATAGAAAATGAAAAATTGGACATCAAGCATGCGTTTAATAAATATAGTATGAATAAAATATCCGGCGAAGAAATATTGAAACTTCAGAATGAGATGACAAATATTCAAATAAGGGATTGTAAAATTACAAAGGGAACAAAAAATACAGATACAGTTGTTAGGACATGTGTAAATAAGGATGAACGAAAGGAGGGAGAGAAAAAAGAGACTGCAGGAAGTTCTAATAATTCAGCAGGAAGTAGTAGTGATACAGGAGAAAATAGAGGAGCTCTTGATGAAGCTGCAGCGACAAGTTTGACTGATTTTCTTTCTGATCACTGGCAGGTAATGATTTTGGAATTTCTTGGAATACGTTTATTCATGATCATCTTAAAAAGATGATGAACATTTTATACTACATAGGCATTAACAGATGGGCAAATGTTTGCTGTTATACCGTTAAAAGAATGTCCACATTTAAATACAGTTAATAATGTACCTCCTTGTGGTATTGATATACATTTACCATGCATGGAATGTAATAGTAAAGCTGAAAATTGGATTTGTCTTCAATGTTACACTGTACATTGTGCAAGAAATGTCAATCAGCATGCATTGTTACATTCCGAAGAAACTTTGCATCCTTTGACTTTAAGTTTTAGCGACTTGTCAGTTTGGTGTTATGGATGCTCAGCTTATATTGATAATCCGGTAAGATATTTCAAAATGTGCTAATTCAATAATAAATAATAATAATAATAATAATAATGTGTCATTTCAGAGATTATATGCTGCTCGAAATGCTGCGCATCTGAGTAAATTTAATGAAGAAGCACCATGGACTTACGAGGTACAATGAATTAGTGCCATATTTTGCTCGTAATTATATATAGCAGGTATAAATGAAACTAGATAATTTAATATCCTTATATATTTTTATCTTTACTATCAATTTCAAACATTTAAGTAAATCTTCAAGCAAACGTAATTCTTTTGTTTATAATATAAACTATATTAAAAATTGATATAAAAAAGTTGCAATATAAATTCGGTGCATTGGTCATCGAAGTAAGTAAGCTTTACTCAAAAGTTATGATTAAAATGGTTAATGTTATAACTAACTAATATGACCACAATATTGTGAATCGAATGAGATATTTAATTAACACATTGCCAAAAAGCGTAACGACATTTATTATTATGTATAAACTTAGTTACTTATTATTGAGGAAATAGTGGGAATTTTAGAAGAACAAAACAAAAAAAAAGTCAAATATTTTCTTAAACAGCACATATTTTCATAAAATTCTTTATAATATATGCCAGATTGATACAATAATTAATGAGTACATACTGTTATACATAACGTATAGAAAAAAAAAAAAAAAAAAAATAAAAAAAAAATACATTTGCTTACAAATATATAATTTTGGAATGACAAACAACACTTACACTTACATTTACACTTACACCTACACTTACACTTACACTGCAATATTTACAAAAAATCTAGTCGACATTTAATGATGTGTGTGTGTGTGTACCATTCATAATTTACAAATACAAATAAAAAGCATAATAAATAAAAAGGAAATTAATTTGGTATTTGAAACTTACATATGGTATGGTTATTAAATGTACAATGCATTTATTAAGAAAATACAAGAAGGCATATAATTATTAGAAATAATTGATTAATTATATTTTTACGTTAGCAGCGAATTTTTCGTCTTCTTTGCAAGCAGCTTTGTTGTTGAATTTTCAATCTTAATCAAAGCTAATTGAAACTGTTGAAAAAAGATGGATATATCGTTTATAAATTGCATCAAGGATTTTGGTCTAAAGAGACTGATATTCTGTAAATTGAAATGTTCGTTAATCATTTTGAAGGATGGTAATTTTTCTATTGAAATATGCGGATAAAATGATCGTATGGTGTAATGGTTAAATAACAAAGAATTATTTAAAGAATATTCAGCGAATTCTTCTACAGCGCTATAAGGCAACGTGTAATATAATCTATAAGGTATTCTTTGAAATGTCAATTTTTCTTCGCATTCTTGCAATTTTGTCGTTATACTATTATAAACTTCTGTTAGGTTTTTCGAACCCTGTTCGTAAAGATAAAAATCTTTGGTCAAGCGATACTTGTGATTGCCAGTGCTAATATATGTTTTATGCGTGTTCCTTAAATGTAATAATGCCGTTGGTATGGGATATATGTAGGATGTATATAAATGTACGTTAGTAAGATGAGGTTTAGCTTTCAATTCGGTGCTCATATGCGACGTTAAAGATAAAATTCCACCTTGATGAAGGAAACCATAAAATAAGCATAACACGATGTTACTGCAATACCAAATCATTTGCAGTTTGGTAAGCTTGAGTGTTTTATCATCTGGCCTATATTTAGTTGGATTATTTTGTTTAATATGCGAGATTGTATCAACACCAGGCACGTGGCTTAATTTTGGAGCATATAAGAAAACCAACGGTAATATCACAGGTATAATAAAACGAGGTTCTTGATGAGGAAAGCAAGATAATAATGCTACAGGAACAATAAATGATATTGTCATTAAACTAACTATACTTTGTATCCGTGGTAATTCCAGCCATTTTCCTTTCAAACCGCTGCAAGCAATTAACAACATTCATTAACATGCATGCTATTTTTGGTTTTATGATACATTTCGTATCATAGTTTTTTTTTTTTTTTTTTTTTTAAATATTCACCTGAATGACATCCTTGCAAATGTAAACAATCCAATAATTCCAAGTACATTGTATAACAGAGGTATATTTAATAAGAAATGTAAAAAGCGTGGATGTAAACCGTGATTTTCTAAATTTGTAGGATTGGAATTATATTTTAAAAAATTAAGCGGCGTTACTACAAAATTGTTCAAACTAATATCCAAATTTCCTATTTCTCCCATCGTTAAATAACCAAAGTAAAAACTATCAACTAGAATAAAGAAAATAGCGGTAGGTATTCCGCAAATGATAAAAGTAAATATTCTGATATGAAAATGAAGTAAACCGATACTCCTAGAACCAAGACCTCTTTGTAGCCAGAAAAAAATAGGAGGTAATGCAAATGCAACAAAAGTTGGTCTATTAAATATACCGATAACAGTAATGGTAGCTATCTTAAGGCAATGATTTAAAGAATGGGAAGGTAATGATCCTAAAAGTTTATAGTATTTAACACGTTCCACACCATTTTTTGCTTGGTCGTATTTGTTAGAAAGATAATCGCTCTGTATAATGATCTAAAATGACAAAAATTTCTAATTAGATTATTGACTTACTTGTAGTTGTCTGTGAGCAATTGACTGTGAGCAAATGAATTAAAGTTTCTTCAATTTTGATCAATACCTTTTCCGAATATACCATGCACTGCGAGGTATAAAACAACAGTAAGGAAGTCAATATTAATTCGATGGAATTAGAAAAGACACGTGTAGCATAAGTTAACATTACATAAGAACTTGCTAATGTAATCAATCTCACTTTATAGTTTTGCCCGCACATACAACATATTTTGTAGAGGCAGTAGTCAGATACAAAAGATAAAATGCACATAAGAAGTCTTGGAAAGACGATCAGATAATACGGTGATATTAAGGATGTACCAAAGAATTTGAGTCCATAGGATGAAAGAAATTTTAAAAATGAATAAGAAGTACCCACTAATATCTGTGGTATGAAAATCGTTCGAATGGGAAATGTTGCATTATATTCCCATGGTTTGTATATATCTATATCGAAACGATCTCCTGTAAGAGTCAAACAAACAAGTTTATTTTTTATTTCGTATTGCTAAGAAAAACAAGAAAAAAGAAAGAAAAAAGAAAGAAAAAAACAACTAAGGGAGTGATGATTATCTACTAAAATATCATTTACCTGATATAACTTCTATAGCTTGAAAGTACTCATCAGGATGTATATATCCAGTTTGTGGAACTAAAGTCAAAAGTATTCTAAATGCAGCTAATGCCCAATATACTTTCATTTTTCTCTTTATAGGTGTAACAGGCTTATATTCGTCAATTGATCTGCGATATTCGGTTATATGGCGCATTTTATTCAATCATCCAATCTTTATATATTATGCATATTCAATTTGCTTCTTAAATATAGTAATCGAATAAGAACATGAAACTTAGCTTTTCAAGTTAGTACATTGTTTTAATGAATAACATCATTTGTAGGATCAATTGTTTATCACAATTTATGTTTATGACAATCAATATGTACTGTCAGATAAATGTTTGTGTTTACTTTTTGCAGTAATTGTCAGTACTTGTCAGTAATTGTCAGCATATTAAATAATAATCTATTAAAAATGGCATGTCTCATGACCAAAATTCAGAACTCTAGATAATATTAGATGATATTAGATCAGAATTTAGATCACCATAAGTTGCTGTTATTTCTCTTAAAAATATGTGAACGGTATTTATAATCTGATATTAAGTTGACTTTAGCACAACCTAGTGGTCATATATTATAATAGATCGGTAAAATAGATATCTACAATTACCAAGAGTGCATTTGAAAGAAAAATCTTTACTATTTATCGATAAGGTAGACATCGTTTAATACGACAGCCTTTTTTTTTTAAAAAATTCCTACTTTACCGATAGATCTAATTACCGATAGATTTTTACGTGTAACATTGTAAGATCAAATAGTCAAGAGAACAACCCTTTCTTCTATAAGAGTATAAGAATACGTATAATATATATATATAAACTGTATTATACAAACACACTGAATAATCTTTCATTTACACCCAATGTGCTTCAACGTGCTCTGTCTGTTCTAAATTCTAGGAAAATGACGTCACTTCTCGGAAAATCTAAAATTCTTGCAATAGCCTGATATCGTGTTACCTCCTGTGACGTCATATTATCCTATTACAAAATCGAATTTTCGACAAAAATTTGAATATTATCTGGAAAATTGAAATTTCTAACAGGATCTCATAATGTAAGAGGACGCGCGATCCAATGCTGATTCTTTTTAAATGCTTTTTTAATCATGTTTTTCAGTTTTTTCAATATCTTCATTTAAAAAAAAAGAGATAAACATTTTAATATAAAATTATAAGTGTTATAGCTTCAGGGGGTGTGGTCAAGTATCTAGTGGCAAAACCCTCTCTTCGTACATTCATCATGTAGAAATAATTTCTAGGAGCGTGGCTATTTCCTTTTCTGTATTTTTTACATGATAGAAATAATTTTAAATAATTATTTGATTTAATAGAAGTATATTTGATTAGTTTCAATCTCCTACAGAGAAGATTTCTTCTACATATCTTTAATCTAGATCTGATCTAGATCTGTTGAAAGAGCGATAATTGACAATGTCAAGATTCACATGATATCAAATACGTCGGTTTTATTCCTTGTACATCAAGATTTCTTACATACACACCAAGCAAGCGACTATGTGAATCCTTCTCTCAACATTCTCCCATTTCGGTCTTCCACGATAGTATTGTACTACTGTGTCATCGCATAAAATACATACTATCGCCCACTAGTGGTCCCTGTGCTTACTAAGAGAAATTTTTTATAACAAAAGTGAACTTTTGGTGTTCTATATACTGTTATATTCTTTGATAAAATAGTAAAAAAGTATTGTTCGGTAAATCAATAAGTGCATAACTAAATGTATTTTAGAAAAGAAAAGTAGAAGATCGATCGCACGAGCGCGCTCGCGCTCTCGCTCGCGCTCGCGCGTGCGACAAGGCGCGCAACCCACCTTACTTAGGTGGGTGGGGTGGGTAATCGACGGTGATCGGGGTGGTGGTGGTGGCGTCGGCGGCGTCGAGAGCTCCCTATGACGTCATTTCTCTGGAAACAACATCTCGAAAGGGGATGGAAGCTCGTCAAGAGAGACGCCGTGTTCCTGCTTTTTATTCTCGAGAACGTGATAACGGGCGTGTTAAGTGGTAACGTTAACGTTGGAAGGTTTGCTTTGGCACGATATACAAATAAAAACAGGAACAAGATAGCAATGGCAAGTGGTTGTTATTGAAAAGAAGAAAAAAAGAGTAAGAGTAAGAGTAAGAGTAAGAGAGAACAAGAAAAATGTCTAAAGTTGTATTAGTTAAATATCGATAATTGTTGTTGTTAGCCACAGTCATCGAATAACTAATTTGGCTTGACTATGAACCGGCAACTTGACTCTGTTGCCGTCGAGGACAAGCAACAAGCGTTCTCGAGCGGCGCGTGAGACCGGGCATCGATTTAGCCGGGAAAACATGACACCGAGGAGAGACCAAAGGAGAAATCATCAACGTCGTCCATCCTCTGCACGTACGATAATGTGCGAAAAACAAACAGCAATAGACGGCACAGGTAAATCGATCCTAAGGGTTTTTCATTCCTATGCAAGATCGAATTCGATGCTTTCGCACGATATGCACCCTCCCAAAAAAGAAGCTACGTAGTATGATGCATTCCGCCCGCCTTCCATCTTCGATTTGATTTTCATTTCGAGTCATCATTATTTGTTTCCTTTGAATTTGGACACGACGACATAGGGCTTACTTATGCAAGAATACGAATTTGCATGGAAAGTTGCAGTAAGCGTGGGAGTTAAGTAGCTGTAAACTTGAAAGAATCTTGTCTTCTTGTGTGGATATAAAAAATCGCATGCTCCCGTAATCCGCTTATCCCAGCACACCCGCTTATATCATACATGCCGCCAGCTCACCAGTTAATTACTATTAACAATATTATCGTTGCAAAAGATGTACATCGGAAAGCGAGGGACACGGCACGCCTGTAGATAGCCGCCGATATGCCGGACTAGAGCGTGAGATGGACAGCGGGGTAGTGCGCTAGAGAGAAGAGTTCAAGTTCATTCTCTTGAATTAATAATCGTAATAACATCGTAATAACAACTCTGTCTAAGCAAATAGGCTAAAGGTGCATTGAGAGAGAGAGAGAGAGAGAGAGAGAGAGAGAGAGAGAGAGAAAGAGAGAGAGAGTGAGAGAAATTTTGTTATTGCGAATGTTGAGAAATCATAGAAAAGAAAAAGAAACAACGAGTAGAGATCGAGAGAATGAGCCACGCTCAACAGCATGTGCTTGCGAGCGCCATAGTCCTCGCTCTGATAGTGGTCTTCGGTATCCACGTCTTCCTCTTTCCCATGTACACCTCCAGCCCGGCGCCCAGGCACACAAAGATCTCATCGTACGAGCAAGCATTATGTCGAACCAATCTGAAATACGTCAGAGTACCACCAGAATGGAGGAACCCTTGTCCGAAATATGGAATCGTCACAGCTGTTCAGGGTGGTCGACTTGGCAATCAAATTTGGGAGTATGCTTCGGTATGGGCCACTGCTAGGAGAACGGGTTTAGAACCGTTCATGCCTCGTTGCATACTGAAAACTCTTGAGGAACATTTCGAGAACCTCAGTATACCACCTTTGAGTTATATAGGAAGATGTACTCTTGACGTCGGCCAAGTGGTCAACTCGCTTGGTCAATGGAACAGCACCGAACAGAACATCATCATACCGAGGTATTTGTTCTTATTCTTTATCATATCCTATCTATCATTGCCTATCATTGCCTATACTCTCGTATATTTGAGACATAAATAAGGATTGATGAAATAGGCTATTTTTTGTACTTTGTTTGTGTACTTTGTGTACTTTCTTTGTATACTTGCTACTACTACTACTAGCAATATATAGGAGAGAATATTTGACAGGCACGCAGCATACTGGTCCCTGATTTTTGTCTGGTTGGACGACGTACGTCGAGAATTTACATTCAAAGCAAGTTTAAGAGCTTACGCTAATACGGTATTACGTGAAGTAGCAGACAAATTCAATCTCTCCCAGCCGACTTACGTAAGCGTACACGTTAGGAGGACCGATTACGTCGATTATCTCTGGCAAAAGCTTAAAGTCAGGCCGGCACCAATAAGTTATTACTTTGCAGCGATGG
This sequence comes from Polistes dominula, assembly GCF_049000335.1. Lineage (NCBI taxonomy): Eukaryota > Metazoa > Arthropoda > Insecta > Hymenoptera > Vespidae > Polistes > Polistes dominula. The sequence goes on along the minus strand of NW_028301111.1, from coordinate 3,875,801 downwards.
ACTACTTTCTCGGGAAATACGATAACGTGGTATTCGTTGTTACCAGCGACAATATAGCCTGGTGCAAATACAATCTACGTAGCAAACGTCACAGAATAAGTTTCGTTTCGGAAGCCGATGGTAGAGGACCCGGTAAGGATTTAGCTGTTTTGTCCGTGTGTAATCACAGCATCATAGATTACGGCACCTACGGTTCATTCGGAGCTATTTTAGCTGATGGCGAAACTATCGTTTATAACGTAACCACATACTTTTCCACCTTGATCGCTGAGGCCTTACCCAAGTGGAGGATTATGAGTTGAACCAAATCATAGATAAGATTTCAACAAAACTAAACCAAAATATTAACAAAACATTAATCGGTGAATCTATTGTAATTGCTCCTTGGCTAGGTATATAGATTCAAACGAAAGGATAGCATAGATATATAGGCAGATAGACAAACAGATAGACAAGCAGATAGATGAAAACGGAGAATGTGTAATACAAAACAACTTTTGTATGTACAAATGTGGATCTTAATATTATAGTAAGTCGTGCGGGTGCGGGTGCGGGTGCGGGTGCGAGTGCGGGTGCGTGTCGTGTTTTATATTTTTTTTTTTTGCTTGCTCTTATTTTTCATAGACATTCCGGATTCGTTAACCCTTCTTCTTCTTCTTCTTCTTCTTCTTCTTCTTCTTCTTAAATGATAACATACATTTAATGTATATAATCATACAGTTATTTTTCTCACCTGAATGGTAGATTTCCCGATTTTGCAACGGGAAAAAGTACTTGAGAACGAATTGACGGAATTGGAATTTGTTTTGTCTCTAGAAATTGACGTTCAAATGTATTTAATTTTGTTTTATGTCAAATTATTGGGAAGGAAAGGGAAAGATAAATGTGTATACATTTAATTCTGTTTTTAGGCGGCAAATGCGTTCCATGCGTTAAAAAAAAAAAAAAAAAAATGGCAAATCTATTATAAATATTTGATTTGTATATATTTTCATAAAACACTTTTTGCGACTTGGAATGGATTATTTTGTTAATGAAAAAAAAAAAAAAGAAAAAATACTAAAAAATCTGAATGAAAGACTGATCGCGTCGCACAAAACGTTCAAATAAATCGTTCAAAATAAGAAAAATGAAAAGAAAGAAAAAGTAAGTTTTAAGATTATTAAAGACGAACACTCTAACACGAGTAGCAAGCAGCCTTAAGTGCAAACTTATGACGATTCTTTTCTTTTCTTTCCTTTTCTTTTCTTTTCTTTTCTTTTCTCTTTTTTTTTCTAAACTTGAAAGAAACCAAAAATAAGATAAAAAAATTCTTACACAAAATTAGATAGAGATAAAATACATAAAAACAGAATTAATGTATAAAGAATCGGTCTTGTAATAGAAAAGACAAAACAAATTGATCGATTTTCGATTCGATTTTTAAACAATGGCTCTCCACATATTTGTTTGCATATAAATTAATATATACAGGGTGTCCTAAAAGTTTGGCCTATATTTCATGAACGTATCGGGGAGACAATATATTGGAGGAGTGGCATGAAAACTTTTCAATCCACCCTTTTATAAACTTATTTACTAATAATTGATCTTTCATAGGTTTAAACGCAACACAACTTTTTTTGCAAATCATTTAACCGGATTCGAGTTTCTATTTGAAACACTCTGTCTATACATTTGTATATAGTTAGTTTCCTTCATCTTCCTTTCGAAAGGAAAACAAACAATTAGCCTAACACGATATTTCTGCTCTCCTTATCTCTTGTTCATGAATTAAGCATGATTCATTAATTAATGATGTTATCCGTACAAAACTAATAATAATAATAATAGATAAGGTCTTTATTAGTGGAACCAAAAGAGAAAAATATTAGATAATTGAAACAAGGGGAAGCTTGAGAATCGTCTCTAGGAGAAAAAAATAAAATAAAATAGTGAATTAGTTTGAAACATCGTTTAAGAGAGTACAACATAACCGCCGAACCATTGGTGACGACATACAGACACGCATATAGAACAACAATTACCAAAAAAAGATACCAAAAAAATGGATTACAATGAAACAATGGACCAGTAATAATCTAAAATTTAACGAAAACCAAATAAAATAAGAACTGCGAGGAGAAATAGAGAGAGAGAGGGATTGGGAGGTGAGGGACAGAGAGAAAATTAATTAATTAATTGACAAAATAGAGATGATTATTTTTTCTACTACCATAACCGAACAAAGAAAAGATGCCACGCTGATTAAAATAATAATAATAATAATAATATTAATTACAAAGTAATTGTTACGTGATACATACTCTTGTATACACATGGGGGTATGTATTAATGTACGAATAAAATACAAAATAAACTGGAAGTTTATCTTTTCCAAAGGAACTCTAATATTGATAATCGTGAACGTACGTAAAAACGTAAGAACGAATGAACGACGAACGAACAAACAAACAAACAAACAAGTAATAATAATAATAATAATTAATAATAATAAGAATAAATATAATAATAATAATAATAAGAAGAAGAATAATGATGATAATAATAAATATAATATTGATAACGACAAGAAAGAAGAATGAACAAAATGAAAGGAGCCAATCTCAAAATCATGACGGAAATTTTTCTATATAAAATATTAAAAAATGCATTTTTTCTATTTTCCAAGCATCCCACAATCGACGTGTAAAAAATGTTTCGTGTATATCTAAATAGTGTTTAGAAAAAGAAAAGAAAAGAAAAGACAAAAAGAAATGATGAAAGGAAATTTGATGTATGCATCAAATGCCGACAAGCTACTGGTCATTACAAGATAATGTCACTTAATAATGTCACAATAGATATTTATATATTATAGATAGAAAGATAAAGAGAGAAATAGAAGATCTATATCTTCTTGAGAAAGAAAATGAAAAGAAAATCATTGCATAAAAAACGATGTATTTCGCGTCTACGACTTTTTATGATGTACAATGATTTTATCTGTGATTCTATTTCTTATTGTGCCAAAATTCTTAATATACATACATACAAATATACAGATATATTATATATACACATGAGCAAATATACAGAGTTTTTCACAATATGTGAGCATAATTTGCATAGCATTTTTCTATGTTACACATTTGTTATTACATTAAGAAAATTGTATCTTCCTTGTTCCAAAATACCAATAATATCGTTTGAATTTGCAGACAACATGTCGATAAAGTTATATGAATAATAATTACTGGAAAACAAAAATCGATTACAATATAATTAAATATATACGGGGCGTATAATTATGTGAATATTTGTTTTCATTTGTTATTCATTTATCATTTCACCTCGTAAGTAATGCTCACGTATTTTATACACACATATATATATAAAAAAACGTATATATAATGGGCGCTCTTGGTAAAAGCGTCCATCAGTCGCATACACACACACACACACACACACACACACACACACGAGCATATATATTATGAAGTTATATCTATACAAGATAGTCTATAATATTTACAAAAAAAAAAAAAAAAAAGGTGTGAAACAAAAATTATAAAATATTTCTTCACTTAATACGTAAGATAAGAATGAAATGCTTACAAATCAACGTGTCATGTAAGAATGAATGAATGAATGTAAGAATGAATGAATGGGAGGATGGGAGGATGGGAGAGAGAAAAAAAGTAGTAGATATTTTAAATGTCGATATATAATAAGTGTTTCAAATTTAATAACCATGTGACCTGATGTATTTGACTTATATTTTATAAAAATAAGTTATTAAATCTTTCTCAGCATATATATGTACACCTATGTATATACATATGTGTATGTGTATATATTTATATTTATATTTATATTTATATTTACATTTATACTTATATTTATATTTATATTTAAATTAGTTTATTAAACGTCTTCAATGGTTCATGCCTATTAGTTGTTACGCATTGAAAAATATTATATACGTATATAAGATGGAGATAATAACTGTATAAAATGATAATCGTTGTATACAACAAAGTAGACCTATCCCAAATTCTATGGAAAAAAAAAAAAGAAAAGAACAAAAAATAATTAGCACTGTCACCTCTCTATCTTTAAAGAATACAAAATTAAGAGACCTTTCAAAAAGTATAGAATTTTAAACATACCATACACACACACACACACACACACACACACACACACATACACACACGCGCGGTGTTTTCATATTATTATAATTTAAGTAAGAGACATGAAAGTAATGGTAAGACTATACAACTTACAGTCATCAATGTAATCTACTTTGTATATTTTCTGTGATAACATTTGTCTAACTTAATAAAAATAGCGATGATGATTAGAATGATGGTGAAGATGATAAGGAGAAGATGAAAGAAAGAAAGAAAGGAAGGAAGGAAGAATAAAAAAGAAAAAAGAAGAAAAGAGAAATATGTATGTATATCTGCCCCTTCGTGAACTTATTTATTGTACAAAATAAAGATATACCTTGTGTCAAAAAAAGATAATATATATATATACATACATATATATATATATATATAGAAAGAGAGAGTTATAAATAGATATAATATCCTATCGATTCCAATCACTTACTGTATGGTATAACAAGTTTAACCCTTTGCACTCGAAGATTTGTTTTTACTTATTTAGAAAAATTGTATTTCCTATTTATATTTAAAGATGAAATAAAATTATTAAAATTTATCTTGTAACCCTCCTCCAGTGCAAAGGATTAATAATATGTACAAAAAAAGACCCCAAAATAAAAATATATATGTAAAAGAAGGAAAATATATTAACAGGTGTTTCCAGTTTGCATCAATAATTTTAATCAAATATTTTTAATAAAACGTATTTATTGAGTTGAATTAAAGTAATGAAAAAAAAAAAAAAAAACTATAATATTATTTTGTATTTTTTTCTAATTATTAATAATTTAATAATTATAAAAATGCGCGCCTACAGGGATGCAACCCTCCAGACACTATTTGAAAATGTTACTTGCGAGCGCCATCTGTCGGGACGAAATTTTTTGTCTGCCCGAAAGATAGGCAACCCGTCATACACGCGTGTATAAACAGTTTGGAATGAAAAAAAATTCCGTCCCAACAGATGGCGCTCGCAAGCAACATTTTCAAATAGTGTCTGGAGGGTTGCATGCCTACAGGCGTAATATTTTCCTAAATAATCATACAAATGTAATTTTAATTTAGTAATTAGTTAATGCATATTTTTACAATAATATTTAGTATCTTATATGAAAAGTAAATATTGAAAAATTGAAATTAATCAATGTTAGACCTTTAATGATCGTCGTAAAAATAATAAAAGTTTAAAAAGTTGTTGTTCAGAGATTTCAAGATATATATTTTACAATGAATTAATAATATAAAAAAGTAGTTCTCTCATGTGTTTCTAAATCTATCGATCCGTTGTAATGTAACTTTCCGCAACGTGTCCCGATCCTGTCCACGTATTAACCATTTTGGCCCTTAACGGTTGAAATGCAATTTCCGATTTCGGTATTCCATACTCTTGCAATTTACTTTCGTATACCGATAATAAATCGTCGTGTGCTTTACAAGCTTTAGCTAATTCATACTGGAGATCTTGTATCGCTGTATTTTTTCTATTCAACATGTCCTGTTAAATTTTCAAAGGACAAATTATGATTTTAATCGTGCCCATCAAATTATTTCAGTTAGAAAATGACTAAAGTAACAAATATAGTAATAAAAATGTGTTATTTAATAATTGTACATTATATGCATTACCTCCAATTTTGTATTTACATTAACGACGGCTGTAGGATCTATATTAGCAGCAGCCAAAACTTCGTTAATTTGTACGTCGCGTTGTTCCAACAATTCCGATAACTTTTCTAACTTTTTTCTAATAGTACATTTTTTAGACCAGTCTTTTGTTGCAATTCCAATATAGCTGATACGAATCTAGAATAAAGCTCGTCTCTTTCCGATTGGCACTAGAAATCATTATTTTCTTTAGACAAGAACTGTTAATCCCCACCCCACACACACCCCACCCCCTTTTACAATATATAATATAATTGTTAAATGTGTTGTACTTTGTCAAAACGTAATTCCAAAACTTCGTTCTCCCATTTTAAATTGTTGTAATCCTTAAGAACCAATGACAATCTTTTTTTTGTGTGCTAAAATAATAATAATAATAATAATACTAATAATAATAATAATAGTAATAAAGGAAATAATAAAAAGAAAAAATTATAATATGTATATATATATATATATATACTTACGGATAAGCATTGCTTATCTTTTTCATAATTAATCAGTTGTCGCGTATAATCGGCTACTTTCTCCCGCAAAGTATTTAATTCCGTGGAATATTGTTTATTTTCCATCGTTAATTCGCGCACTTGTTTCTTCATTCTATCCTCATTATTTTTCATTACTTCCATTTGTTCCTTCATAAAAAAAGGTACAATTATAAATTCAAGTTTATTTTGTCTCTTTTTTGTAACAATATTATATAATATATATATATATATATATATATATATATATATATATATATATATATATATATACATGTGTACCTTCATACTTTGAATAAGCGACAAGTTATTCAGAGTAATGTCATTGTAATAAGTTTTCATCTCTGTAAATGCACTTTCATGATTTTTCATCAAATTTAAAATGTGCAAATTTTTTCTTTCCTCTATTTCGGTAATTTCCATTTGATGTTTCGACATTAACGATTCGTACTGACTCGTCAATTTCTGCTCGTATTTTTGCTCTAATTCTAACGCTTCTGATTCGAATTTTTTTGTTATGTCACTTATTTCCTCTGAATGGTGCTGTTCAAATGAATTCAATGTAATCAATTTCAACATAAAATAATTAAATGTCATGAGACCATCATTATCTTACAAGTTTCAATTCATGAATTTCATTCAAACGAGTCATTTCCAGTTCTTTTTGTGCTTTCTTCAATTCCTTTTTATCTCTAATGAGCTCATTCTCTTGAGATACATGATCATCTTGCGCCATTTTAAGAGCAACCAAATGGTCCGCCTTTGTTTCGGACAAATTAGTCTGGTGTTCGTACATCAAGTGCTTTACTTTTTGTTTGTACAATTTCATTTCTGCTTCATGCTTTTCCTGAAGTTCTTCCTTCTCTTGTTCTTTGTTCCTAAACAAATAAATAATTATATGTCCCAAGCCCTAGGTAAAGGGGTGGAAAGGGGTGGAAAGGGGAGGGCTCGAGGGCGAAGAAGGAGAAGGAGAAGGAAAAGGAAAAGGAAAAGCTATTTGTATCATTTGCTGAACAATTTATATTTTTCGTATCGTTTATTAACAGACAAATATTAGCAGTATAAATGAAAGTTTCGTTTACCTTACAATGGCGCGTGCTTCGTCCAATTGATGCCTCGAGATTTCCCAAAAAGTACGTAATTTGTCTCTTTCTAATTGAAAAAAATTTCTTTCCTCCCTTTCACGTTCCAATTCTTCTAAAATCTTATGAGAATAGATCTCCAGTTGTTCTCTGTTCATTTTTGTCGTGTCCACCCCGTCAACGGTGTCTACTGATTTACCCTTAACTTTCTTTGGTCCCTGTTTTAACAAATATTTTACAAATTTCACCAAAATTCCACAAAAATTACTTTTAACAACATCAATTATTTATATACAAATATAGATCTTTACCATTTTTCTTTATTTTTTTTTTTAAATTTTATTTCTTTCTTTTTAAATACTTCAAACACAAGTGTCTCTCAATAATGATTGATATGTCCTTCACAATAATTATATTAATTAATACATTCTTTTGGTATAATCTATTTTGATATAAATAAGACAAAGTATCATATGGAGAAGTATATGTTAACAAGTTTTGTTTTTTTTTTTTTTTTTTTTTTCAACGAAAAATAAGTAAATAGTAACACATCAGATACTAAACTATTAAGTTAAAGACTTCACTATCATGGAACAGCAGTAGTAATGTTTTGCTTTTTAGTTGCCAAGCAACTGAATCTGTACGCGTGTGTATACATTGACAGATTTTTACAAAATAAATGGAGTCTTTTTACTCCATTAGCTTGAATTGTACTTACAAAGAAAAGACAACAAATTATACCAAACATTATGGAAAATATTATAAACCATTTATTATTCATAAGATTACATTTAGTTTAAATAACAGATATCTTAAAATAATCTAACAGATAAGTATATGAAATATTTTGTCGATTATTTCTCGTATTTATATAAATTTACGTGTGTGTTTTTCTTTCTGACATTAAACATCTTATTTGCAATTATAATGAATATGAATATTTTCAATCTACTAATTAATTGTGATCGATTACCAGCAAATACAAAATATCACAGCATCGCTAATGGTTAATTAATAAAGAATGAAAAATAAAATAACAATTTGTAATAGGAATGATGAAAACAAAAGTTGAACAAAATTTCGTCAAGCATCGTATGAACTATATATATATATATATATATATATATATATAGTTCTTAATTTTTGCACAATTATTTATTACAGATATAGTATATAATTGTATTTGCTAGTTTATAACATATGTAATAAACATTTCGTAAATTATAAAGATGAAAATTTGAAGTTAAGTAAAAGGCCTACTTTGCTTCTAATAATATACCGCCAATTTTTCAATAAAATTTATAATAATACAATAATCAATAGTTATGCATTTATAATTTAATATATTCAACTTAAGCACATAGCCATGTTATTTCTTTTGTGCTTTACGTATTTTCAATTGTATTAAGATAGACTCTAATTTGTCAACTTAATAAAGCCGATTGCATGGATATAATCGATGTATTATAGTGCAAAAAAGAAATAATGAAGTAAGCGTATTAATGAATATATTTTATCGTTAGAATTATTATTTTAAGCAAATCTTTTTATCCATATAGATGATCCTTCCTTCCTTCCTTTCTTCCTTTCTTTCTTTCTTTACACATCGATCTAATTTCATTTGTATTAAAAAATCTTAAGAAATATTACGTATTAATTAGATAAGCTGCCAACTCGTCTAAAATGTTTCTCAATTATATATATATATATATATATATATATATATATATATGTTTCTTTCTTGTAGACACTGTTTTATTACAATACCCCTTTAATATCCAGCCAATTAGTAATTCCTTAACTTTCTCTGTACATATAAGATTTTATTCTAGATAACAAATTGCTAACTAACTTATTAGTAAAATGTATATAAGGTTAATATAAAACATGCACGTATACGATAATAAACATATAGATGCAAACCTTGGTAATAAAATATTGTGAAAATTTTGAAGAGCGATAGATAGACCTAGTATGCTTGAACGCTATTAAATTATGTATATATAATATGATACGTACATATTGTATTTAAAGAAGAAGAAGAAGAAGAAGAAGAAAAAAAAGATAAATGTTAACATAGTAAATAATGAGGTAGACCTATCCTAGACAATGTATGAAGAATCAAACGATTCGTATGCATTTGGGTTTGGTCCATTATTACTAATATTGGATTAATACTAAATTATATGATTTTTGTGCCCAAAATAGGGAGTATATGCGAAAATCACGTAACCTGACATTAACGCACATACCCTGACATGGTTTTTTTGTACTTTGAAAACTTATAATAAATAGTAATAAATAATAAATAACGTGTACTACTTTTTCGTCAAAGAGTCTACAAAGATACATTGCAAACCACATAGTTAATGCATTACGTTATAACATAGTTAATGTTACGTGATTAACGCATAAATTCCTCTCCCAAAAAATAACAAATCAAATATAAAACAAGATACCTAACAAATATATATTGAAAAATCAATGAAACTTTGTGTGAGTTTATTAAAGCAGCTCTTTTTTCCAGCTGGAATGCCATGCATAAAACAAACTTGCTTAGTTTATTTCTCCTTTAAATTGTAGTAAACATCCCACTGCCCCAAAATAACCCTGAAGAGGACAAATATTTCATTAGATTTCATTCATCATAATTCATTAGTTGTTTTTATTGTCTATTATTATTTTGGTTATATCTAACCTCGTGCTCTAAAAACAGAGCTTTCATTGTTCCTTTAGACCAATAATCCATAGCATAGGCCAATAATTTCATAGAAATAGGATTGACCCTAAGGAAGTTACCGACAAATACCACCTACAAATCCAACAAAAAATGTGTTCTTTTTCTCTCTCTCTCTCTCTCTCTCTCTCTCTCCAATATATGTCGAAAGTAAGTTTAGTTAATAGTGTTTCTTGCTAATATTATTTTATACACATAATAATATATATATATATATATATATTACCCTTTCTAGTTTTTCATTAACAGCACACATACGTGCTATGGAACCAATATTATTGGTGATAGTAACAAGGGTTGCACGAGCAAGATCCTCTTTTGTAACTGCATTACGACGTTCTTTAGAGTTCATTTGTCCAAAACTAAAGATATTGAGCAAAATTATCAATTATAAGTGAAACAGTGAACAGAATAAAATGAAAGAAAAGATTAGATATTATTTGTATTATTGTTTACCTGCTAGCAACGATATCCCCAGGAAGACCGAATGGCCCATAATCACCTCCGTAGATGTCTTTTACTAATTTATCTACTTTAGTGTTGTCGCCACCTGTTGCTAATTCAATAGCTTCTTCAAAAGTATTACAACCGGTGAGTAAACAGCATAATCCTAAGAACGTTCCACCACCTAAACTGCAAATATCATTTATATGTTATACGTAAGGTTCATAATATATGTATCATTTCCAATTATATACTTACCTTGTTCCAGATATTCTCTTATAATTCTCTGGTCCATACACTGCCAATATACTAACACCTGAACCTATATTTACAAGCTGTAACAAAGGAATTTTCAAACGGACATTGACAGACAAACAGACAGACAAACAGACATAATCCATTTTTCTTGTGTATTTAAATAACATTAATATGACATACCAAAAATGGATAAGGTTCAGAAAAATCATATGGTATTTTTTGACATCTAGTATCATCCGTTGGATGAGACCAATAATAGCATTCGTATGGATTAGTTATTTCAACATAAAGTATGCCACGTATTAAGCTGTCAAGTTCATCAAACTTTGCCAAACTCATATTCACTTCCTATAAATTAGAAATACAAATTCCTTGGGTATAATGGGGGTATAATGTAGACAACGTTGATAAAATTGACTAGAATTTCAAGTACCTTCTTGAAATTTTCTTCAAATTTGAATGCTCCGCCACCAGTTGCGCAAACAGTTGTCACAAGATTTGCCATACCTTTAGATTTTGCTAATGCTAGAAAATTTCCCATTTCACTGGTAGGAAATCTAATAAAGTGTAAAGTACCACGCCTGCCTCTAATACAAACGTTGTTCATCTATAATATAATATGATATATATATATAACATTTATCTTGAATATATAATTGAATGGATAAATCGACACAACTCATACCTGCAAATGCGTATCTCTGTGACCTGTTTTTCCATAGGCTGAATGTTTCGTAAGATATCGTCGAATATTTTTCAGCGTTTCAAGTTCAGCGTCAGCTTCATCTCTCGTTATATCTTTAGGTTCAAAATATACAAGTTTACATAATGTACCACCTATATCCATTCCGAACCACGGCATTGCTATAAAAAATAATTATATACAATAATAATATGATATTTCGAGTATATAGTATTTGAAGAATTTTTCAAAAGGAACAATTACTCTATGTACTGTGGGGGCGGGGGGGGGAAGGCAAAATAAAAAAGCTAATAAAGGTGTTACATGTGAAGCTATATGATAAATAAACCAAAAGAGATATAATGCAAACAATATATGAATATAAATATACAAATATAAATATAAATATAAATATGAAGGAAGGAAGGAAGGAAGGAAGGAAGGAAGAAAGTACATACATAAGACAAAAAATCTATAACACAAAAACAAGTGAATTGAATATATATAAATACTATAAAAATAAAGATGAAAATAAAATTGGCTAATCCAAGCGCACACATACAATTTATTGACTCACACGGTGGTGAATTATTCTTTGATTCGCTTTCCATCATTCCTGCTCCAGAATAACCATTAGATGCCATGATTTTTTTTTCAAAATGTTCTTATAACTCTGCTTTCGATACATAGTTAGATTCTAAATTTCTTATCGTAAATGTCTGCACTGTCACGAACAACTTCTTAGCTATAAAAAAAAGAACAAGCAAAAAAAGGCAAAATAGTTTAATAAATGAACATTAAATTTGATGTTAGGATAAATAAATAAATAGAAAATATAATAATACAATAGCTCTGTTTGACTAAACTCTAACTTAGTCATGTATAAAATGCTCTCTCAATGCTAATAAGTATAGTTAACTTTTAAATGGACTGAACTCTGTACCGCCATTTATCTTTGTAGAAGCAAAGGTTATACCTTAATTATGCGTGTCATGAACAGGAAACATGAATAGATATTAACATAAGTCAAGTTAAATATATTTTATTTATTTTTTATATTTTCAATGTGCATAAATGCGAAGCTTCTCGTCGGGAGTTTCAAATCAAATCAAATCAAATCAAATGAAAAGAATTAAAAACAATGGCAATGTTTTGTCAAAATTACATAGTAAATTAGTAAGCTCACGGTTGCTGTCTAGGCGCTTTAAAATCAGGATATAGTACAGGACAATCTACGCAACCTACCTAAAGGTAGTCCTTTATGGATGAAACAGAAAAAGATCTTAAAGAGCATACTATAAAATATATATTATTAAAAAAACATTATTTAATCTGAGAGATCACAATTATTTGACTATTAAAACTATTGATCATTATTAAGATATTAAATGAACCAATACAAGCAATTATTTCTATTTCATAATTTCCTAAATTATATATGAGTCATTTAGGATTATTATTTTATTTATTTATATAATTAGCAATAAGAAATATTTTCTTAATATTTATATTTAATAAATGTGTTTTCATTATAATTACACTATAAAAATAAGAATAAAAATAATTTTTCGAATTATTTGAGATATTAACGAAACAGTACTATACGACTGTATATGTTTTGACGAAAGATAATAATCGTCATCAATTTAGCAAGAGAGAAAAATAGAGATCAAAAACGAATCATACGATCGGTTAACAAACAGGAAGTGACCTAAACTCTTAGAGTCTCACGTGACACCGATGATTTCGACCTTGCTAATGTTTTTATTCTTATTATATACACCGAGAGATACAATAATGCAATTAATAATCTATCAAACGAGTGCGAACAAAAAAAAGGAAATAATAATATTAATAATAAGCGCAATATGAGTGTACAAAGGCGTGTACGAACGATGTTTCTAAGCTCTTGCAGAGAAAAATGAAAACGTAATAAATACAATATCATGTTAAAATAACTGTAACTAAAAACGGTACATTAAGCGATAAAATGACACTGTGACGACGAAGACGACGAAGACGACGACGACGATGACGACGACGACGACGACGACGACGTCAATTGTTTTTCAGCTTACCTGAGGACGTCATTTTGTGTGTAAACAATTCTAATATCCTCCGAATTCTAAGAAATATCCAAACATATTATTCCTGTTAAGTGACAGATAGAAATATATTATCTTCAGTTATCGGTTATCTTTCGACATATAGCGATAATCTTGACAATTCTTCAATTAGAAATGTACATTTTCCTTTCATTGGTACCAAATCGTTAATTGTTAAACGTGAACGTTGATCCATAGTCTTTGATTTGTCTTTCTTTACGCATTTATATTACATGGTCACAATTTATGATAACAAAAAAAAAAGACACTATAATCGATAGAGAAAAAGTCACATAAACGTTCTTATAAATTCGTATTAATGAAAGTCGAATAGAATGAAGAAACCACTAACCAACCGCACACACCATTCTTATTTATCTGACAAGTGCTAAATTACTAGCGCCATCTTCTTTCTCTCGCTCTTTGGAAGTACATTGATCGATTACTGTGTATATGCATACGTGCTCTCACTCACATATGCATTTTAAATGTTCATTCAGATTATGTAAAATTATTATCTAGATCAAAATTAGCATTTAGATCGACACTGCAAATAATAGTTCTTTCATTGATCTATGATTTTATTACTAAACGATAGTAATAGTATCTTTTTTTTTTTTTTTTTCAATTTTCGACTTAAAGCAATTGTATGATGAGCAATGTATATCGTTATGTATATTGTTTAAATGACAGAAATCTAAAGTTTTTTCCTCTAATAGTTTATTTTGGATATTTGTTCATATACACGATACATCTTATACACCTAGGATACATATACTACCTTAACGTGTCTGCCATACAACACGACAATGACGACGACGACGACGACGACGACGACGACGACGACGACGACACAATGATTAAGAACATTGCGCACGAGCCATCATTGAAATTTTCTGCGCTTTTTGTACTATGTCTGGGCAACGTCTACGACGTACAAGTCTACAGTCCTGAAAAAAATCCTTCATTTCTTGGGAACCCATGCGACCCATCAGAATAAGTCACCAAACCTACGTTGATATAATGTTATCTTATAAATATTTCTTTATGATGGTTTGGATCCTTATAAATAATATTATTATTACAAACCTAAGCCCCATACTCTTCCGCCACGAAATTCTCCCTCGAACTTCATACCATCGGCTCTCCAAAATACCCCATGTCCATGGAACCAACCCTGCATGAATTCACCTTCGTATCTATATGTATTGGCGAATAATAATATTATTTAACGTAATATCAATAGGTTACACTATATAGTTAGACAATCAAATGATTGTCGTTAACAAAGTTTATACGTACTTTGCTCCATCGGGAAATATAATAATTCCTAAACCGGAACAAAGTCCATTCTGAAAGGAACCATCGTATCGTGTACCATCAGGAAGAAGAAACGAACCAGCTCCATGTTTCAATCCTCTGTTATTCCAATCGCCAATATATTTTGTTCCATCATCATATTTGTATGCACCTGTCTTAGCCACACCTATAGACAGATTTGACAACAACGAATTTCAATGGTTTCTTTGTTTTTAAACATATTACACAATATATTATTTCATTTATTTGTCACTTAAACAAATAAATACATTTCTATGAATTTCTATCATTTAAGATCTTACCATCACCCATGCTTCCAGCAAACTAATTTCATTAGTAGGAACTTCCAGGTTTAAATTCAATTACTGAAATTAATTCTTTATTTGATTATGAAGCAGTATGTATACAGTATAAGTCTACCACATTATATAAATAATCTTGCTTTCTTTTCTTTTTTCATCATTTTTTTCAATTTATAAATAAATCTTCATATAAATATTAAAGTAATGTTTTATTGCATTTAATTGAATCTTTGTAAATGTAATTTTACTGCATGTCATATCCAATAAATATCCTATTCAAAGTAAATGCATATAAACAAAATAGATTATTATTATTATTATTATTATTGTATGAGGAACAAATTCTATTTTTAAAGGGTAATAAAATGAGTGTACGATTTTAAGAATGTAAGATGATATTTGTACATATTATGCGTATATGTATTATTTTTCTTTTCTTTTTTTATGCTTTTACTCGGTTCGATTCGGTTCGGTTCGGTTCGGTTTGGTTAATTCGTTTTACATGATTTTTAATTAGTAAGTAAATTCAGCAATATGAATGAATTAACAAATTTTATTTCAACTATTATAATAGAATTAAACTTTAATGTAAATTATTTATTAATTAATTAATTAATTCATTCATTCATTCATTCATTCATTCATTCATTTTTGATTCCACCAGGCGTGGAAACTAAAAACCAATGGGTTCTAGCTTTTACAGCTGCTTTCCTTACTAAACGTTTTTTATCGTCAAGAACCTTTTGCAGTTTTTTTAAAACGTTTGGTTTATATGTGTTAATCAATATAGCAGGATAATTCGTGTAACTCGTCAAACAGTCTAGAGCTACAATTCTGATGTTCTGAAAATGAAATTATAATTATTAATGATTATTATATAATCAATGGAGGGGATGATGTAAATAATAACTAACTAAATAAATAATTACCATTGATTTGTGAGTCGTCAATTGCAAAAGTTTTGGAAGAAAAGATTGCATCTTATCAGAAAAAATCGTATGTTTTGTATTTAATAACAGTTTTAAAACTGTTAAGGTAGAAAGAACCAATTGTTCATTATCCAAGGATAAAGATTCAAAGAGAATAAGAACTAACTGTTATTGGAAATAAATATTATTATCATTATTATTAAAGAGTTATTTAAGAGTAATAATATTATTAAATAAACAATATAAACTTACATCTGATAAATGCATATACAATAGTTCGGTAGGCATTTCTTCTATTAAATAAGTTAAAGCAATTAAATAATTTTGTCTTGAATTCTTTACAAAATAATTATTTTGCTTTAATAAATGCTGAAATATTCTTTGTTTATAAAACATCTTTATATTACAAAAGTTTTCATGCGTTAAAGCATCCTCCACATTACACGTTAACATTTTATATTCTTCAGCAACATATTCACCTACTTCCTTATGTTTCAGTATTTCTGTAAACTACAAATATAATATAATATTATTATCAATTATTTTCAGTGCAATCATATCATCTTGTGGGTATTCTTGTATTTTTTATTAATTTCAACAAATCTATACGTACAACATTGAGACAATCTTGAGAATTATAACTTCCTTTTGTAACAGCTGCTTTCGTTAACCAAATATATAAAATAACAGTTGCCCGTTTTGTATTTATATCAAAATTAGATTCCAAATTTGTCTTAACTTTTTCTTCGAGATATAAAAAACAATCTTTAAAATGTTCCATGTTGTTCATTTTGTTTAGTATTACGGCAAGTAATTGACAAGATATCATTCTTGTAATAGAATTAGAATTATTTATAGCCAAGTTGTATAGACTTTGTAATAAACATTTGTCAAGCGTTAACTTAACATCTTGTCGTAAAGAAATAAGTAAACTGATTATCACAGTAACAACACTAGTATCGCAAGTTTGTTGCGTTATTTGGACAATATATTTATCCGTAATCGTTTGTTGATCCACAGTGGAAAGACCTCTCACAATACATTGACAAATATTCGATATAAGGGACAATTTATCAGCAGAAGTATGTTTGGTTGCAAACAATATTAATCTATCAACTATGTTACATTCATTGTACAAATAATATTGAATATCAAAATTGTCTTTAGTTGAAACAAGTTTATGAATACAATTTAATGCGGTAAGACTTATCTCTGAATTAAGAGAATTGCCTGCACCAAGAATTTTTGGTAAAATTTCATTAGTCAATTCTGGAATTTTTGCAATTACGGATAATGCTTGTAACCTACAAATTGTAACTTTTACATTTGTATCGTCTGAAATATACAAATATATTGATTATTATAATTAGTTGAATATAAATGAATTGAATTTATTACCTGATGATTATTTACCTGTATCTATCTCAAGTTTTTCTTGTGTCAATGTTAATACTTCATTTGGATATAAAGTAGCGAATTCTGCAAGGCACGCATGACAAATCTTTATCAATAACAAATTGCCGTTATCAATTTCGTTACATACAGTATCGTATAATAAAATTCTATGAGTTTGATTTAAATAAGCTCTTTGTATGGTCAAACCAATAAGTATTTTACTTCTTAACTCTATATAATTATCAGTTAATCCATCAATATATAGCTGCGGAATGTCTGTCCAAGTTAATTCTGGGATACCTTAAAGAAAGAAAAAAAAAAAAAAAAAGAAAAAGAAACATAAATTGTATGAAAATATTATTTTGGCACATGAAAAAATCACAATATGAAATATTATAATTTTGAAAATTGTATCATTAATATAATATTTATCATTAATTAAATACATACTTTTGATAGGGAAACTTAAGTCAGAGGCAATTTTAATGAAATTATTTAAAGTATCTATTATGATGACTTTATCCAATAATGTTTGTTTTGTAGAATAATGACCAAGAAAAATTGGCACTATAACACGTAATACGTGTATACAAGTTTGTTTATTCACCCTTGCTACAGCTTCTAATAAATTTGTTATCGGTCTGAATAAACTTAATTGTATATCGCATAAAGACATTTTAGTATCCGTTAATATTTTGTCAATAAATGTTTCGTGGAGTCTTTTATTGACAGTTATAATTTCAATTAATGTAGCTAATGTCTTAAGGGTAGCATTTTTCATTTCTAAATCACCACCAGACATAACATCTTTTCTCATAATAGACCAAAGCTCTGAAAGATATGGTTCCAATCTGTTCGCACCAAATACATTGGCACTTTTGCATAATAAATTCAAAGAGTCCAATTTGGCAACTTTAAGATCGGAAGATAGTTTTTCCATTACAAGTGGTAAACAAAATTCAGCAAATTCAGGAGTCGCGTAGAGACAAGGTGCTAACAATTCTGCCAAGTCTTCTCGCGTTATACTGACCATGTCCGCATTGATCTGCAAATAATGATCTATTATGTCGCCGCATACAAATATTATGCAAATATTTCTAATATCATATATCGATATAATTACAGGATTAAAATCTATCGGAAAGTAACACGAGATAACGTCAAACATTTCTTCCGTTAAATGTCCCAATTGAAATTCTTTGATAAAATTTGGAAGCACGTTGAACAATAACATAAGATTCCTAGGATCACGTTCGCCATCAATAGAAGATATAACTCCGTAAACAAAATTAGCTCCCATTTCTTTCAAATCATCCAATTTATTTTGTAATAGTGTTATAAAAATTTTATAGATGTTACGACGATCTTCTAAAAGTTGAGCTTGACATTGAACATGTTCAAACATGTTTGTGAATAAATAAACTGGTGCGTCATGAGGTAGATTAATCATTTGAACCTAACATCAACAAAATGATAAGAAAACATGCAAAAAATACATCTATTAAAAAATCATCTATTGAATTGTTTTGAAAACACTAATACTACTAATATTTACGTACTATTGTTAAAATTCCACGAATAACTGCTGGTAGAATGGTATGATGATCTTTTAATCTATCACAATAGAATACTATGATAAAATGTAATTCGGATTCATTAAGAAAGTCATTTGGTATCTCGGAGAGTATGTAGGAAAGTGTAGTGATTCCTCTTTCTCGAATGTTGACAACCTCATTTGTTACAAAAGGACCTAATTCTTCAACTAATGTACATAATTTTACATTTCCTCGTTGTATCTCTGGAATATTATTGAAATAAAATCATTATTTTATTCTTAATACAATAAATTTGTATCATGTGAGAGGTTACAATATTTTGTCAAATATTTGATATAAACATTAACTTATAAAATTGCAATATATACCTTCATACAAATTGAATAGTTAGTACAATATATAACTATAATACTCACCCAAGGCTATATCTTTACATAGGGAAAGTAACGCTAGTCTATCATTAAAATTAGCCGATAACCTCTCTGCAAGAGTTGAACTTGCTGGAGAAGCCATCTCCAAACATGCCTTCAGGCTATGTGCTCTCTAACAACGAAATTGTAGTACGAGCTAACCTCAAAAATTTTATCATATGCATTCTCCATTACTTTCAAACATACTTTTAAAGTAAATTTTTTGTTCGATGATTTTATATACATATACACATGATGCACCTCATCATCACACCAATGATACCAACCAGGACGTGGGATTTTTCCCACGTGGGAGCCTTCGTGCGCATGCGCAAGCTGACGTCACAGCTCGACGATGGTTATTTCCATTGACGTAACTATGTGCAACAGTAGGTACGTGTAAAAGTCCCTTCTCAGTTTACCGTATTTCAATTGTCACGGGAGTCTAACGATACCCCATATTTGGGTGAAGTATATACGTTACTGAGGATTAAATAGTGCGCATGCGTGAGAAAAATTCCCTGCCCCCACAACCACAACCACCACTATCACACACACATTATGATGCATGTGAGATGCATCGTATATTATAACATATATGGGTTGATCATCGATTATTTACGTTGAATCATTGCGAGGAAAAGTAAATATAAATAGGATAAATGATAACGATTCTAAAAAAGAAAATAAATCAAATGAGACACAATTAATGAAAATTAAATTGGAACATTTGGTATTTCTATTTGAGGTTAGATTATAGCGCCCCTCGTGGCCAGAGATTAACACTATATAAAAGTAAAATGGATGAAAATGGCATGTGAGGTGTTGTTAAATTTCAGTGAAATGTTTAGTTTCTTTAGCCGCCTAGAATGGGAGGCTGCATAGGCATAACAAGGGCTAGAAATGCCTCAGTCGATGACACGTCAGGAAATTCAACGAGAACTAGTTCAGGTAAAACTAATAAGAAAATCGGTCAACTCAAAATTACGCTTAACTTTAACTAACCTTGAAGTAGTTTTTCTTTTACCTTCAGATCTGCTCTGTAATGCGTCTTATATGTATATACACCTGACATCATTTGTTTCAAATGAATTTATCATTTGTAATTATGGTTTTTGTTTCTTTTCATTATAATTGATAACGTTTTAACGTAATAGCTGTGGCAATGATATATTTATCCTCGCGTTGAAATTATTTGTGTTTTATTAGAAGATTTGTTGTCTGAAAGACATCAGTTTTGTTTGTAAAAAATAAAAAAAAAAAAAAAAAAAAATGATTTTGTAAATTGTTTATCTATTAATTCTTCGTATATTTAATTATACGAATGTTAGTATTGTACGAAATAGTATACATGGTGCATCGTGTAATGCAATGGTTGATGTGTACACGTTGTTGTTACATTATTTACATAGGAAATTCAAGAAAAAATCACCCTCTTTGTCACGAGGTAATTAGATGGAAGTCGGACGTACCTTTAACCGAAGGTCAACTAAGAAGTAAAAGAGATGAATTTTGGGATACGGCTCCTGCATTTGATGGAAGAAAAGAAATATGGGATGCATTGAGAGCTGGGGCGACCGCAGCAGAAGCACAGGATTATCAATTAGCGCAGGCTATATTGGATGGAGCTAATGTATCCGTGCCAAATGGTTTCTTAACCGAATGTTATGACGAATTAGGTACACGATATCAAGTCCCTATTTATTGTTTATCATATCCAATTAATATTGTAAAAGAGGATAGCGGCAGAGATTCACCAGCAGATTGTTCAGGTAAATAGTGACAAATATCAATATTATATCATCAAATGATTGCTTTGTCTAACATCGGCTTTGTGTTAATATTATATTTGTTTAGAACCAGTTGATGGGGGAACTGAACAAACTTTAAAATTACGACTATCAACAACTTTAGGAGATATTAAATTACCTGTATACAGCAAGGATACTATCGGTATTGCGAAAAAGAAATTACAAGTATGTATTATTATTATTATTAAATGAAACAACAAAAGAGTATTTCATTGGTATTATGATTTCAATTATATTTGATATTTGTACAATTAGAGTCAAGAAGGCCTAGAACCATCACGACAGCGGTGGTTTTTCGGTGGAAAATTATTAGGTGATAAGATGCATATAGAAGAAGCTAAAGTGCAGCCGGGTTATGTAATTCAAGTTATTGTAAATCCAGAAAAAACAGATGACAGTCCAGCTAAAACCAGTTGAATTTACATATATATGCGTATATCGACGAAGTGACCAAACAAAACACACCGCTAAACCAATAATAATAATCCATACTAAGCACATTCTTGCACATATTCAAACAAATGTTTAGCACTTTTAATTATATTTATCAAATTGTTAAATTTGTGTATTCATTGAAATTGGTTTGATACAATAATAATTCATTGAATTTAAGTTGTTTCAGGATTCGTTCGTTCGTTCGTTCGTTCGTTCGTTCGTTCGTTATGAAATATAATATATATATATTCTGTCTATAATATTTCGATTAAACTATAACAATGACTAGCAAATAGCACGGAGCATTGCGCGTGTGTGTGTGTGTATGAGAATGTGCTTATTTTACTCAATGTTATCTATTTACATGTACAGTAAAAATCGACTGAGCTATATCTTCAACATCCAATAAGCGAATGCAAATTTAATATACTATATGCAAAGTTTGACAATTATAAACATTTCTATTTAATTAATATTGAAAATGATTATTATCGTCATTATAATATTGTTACCAATGATAGTACTGGTGCTGTAAAAATATAAAAAGGAAATAAGAAAAAAAAATAACATATTTATGTAAGAAACTATAAATAATCTTGTTAAAAGCTATTACATAATTAACAATCAGACAAATAAAATGTATCATTCATATTGGAAATTACAGCGATATTGTTGATAGTTAATCAAAGCAAAGTGAGGAATAACTCGATGGACAATAACAGAGAATAATTGAAAGAACATTAATATTAATTATTTTCTTTTATTTTTATTATAACTATATTACTATTATTATTGTATGTTTTATTGTATTCCTATGGTTTAACGAATGTAGTATGTTATTCATTTGATTAATATATTATTTCAATATATTTTATTTTATTAAAAAAAAAAAAAAAAAAATTAATATTTTACAGCACCGTATATATTTCATTATTAAATTTATAAATTATAATATTTTATCCAGCAGTGTAAAGAATTATGAAAAGCATAACTTTGCATACTTTGGAAAACATATATATATATAAATGTGTATACACACATCTATATATATGTATGTATGTATAATTTGATATGGCCTAAATAAAGGCCTGAAAAAAAAAAAAAATCTATGATTCCTTCCTGTAAGTACTACTAAGAGATAATAAGATTAAGGTCTTTAAAAATAATAATTTATAATCAGATGAAGAAAATAAGACTATATCATGTGAAGATGACATGTGGAACTGAAGTATCATCTTTAGCACAGATTTATTTATAAATATTATTTGTCATTTTAATCATGTTGTCTCATGATTTCACCTACCTATATGTTGTCGTCGTAATATATTACGCACTTGCGGTTAAGGGGTTGAAATAAAATTGGTAACACGTTGCTAGTCATACTTTTTGGCATTGTTCAACGGAAAAATGTGTTTTTTGTTCCATATGTCACAGAGAAACAAATGACCTAAATTGTAATAATAATAATATTATTATTATTGCAAATATTATGGCATAATATGCTAATGAATTTTTTAACTTTACTAACATAACTATTATGACATATAGCTTATTTCATATACATTCTAATTAATTATCAATATTGGGTTGCAGTGTGACAATGTGTGTGCGAGAATATGTATGTTATTTGGGGATGTGCGAGTACCATCTAACATCTAGTCGTGGTAAATTTCATATTAAAATTATTAATAAATGAGATCAAAAGTGAAAGTAAAAGTAACTCAATGATGATGATAACAATAATAATAATAATAATAATAATAACCAATTAGCGAGTTTAATTTTTCAAATGTCTATTAACTAACTATTAATATTAAAACGCGCACATGTACAATTATATGTAGCTCACATTATTCATGAAAACTTGAAGAGCTATATTGAAAATATTGAAAAAAGACAAAATATATCGAATCATTTAGAGATTACATTTGATAATATACAAATTTTCTATAAGTATACCTAATATGATTAATTAAGTCCCATTGTCTAGAATACCAAACTCTTGGAGTATTCGCACATTCCTCATGTATTTATAATATACAAGATGGTTAAAAAAAAAAAAAGAAAAAAAAAACATGAAGTATTGTAAGCTATTTTTTATAGAACAGTTAAAAAAAAAAAAAAAGGTAATTGAGTATTACGGCCTGTCGCGTCGTTAACACGAATAATTGAAAATTTGATGGAATTTTGGTTGTTTTGGAAGCACTTATAAAGTTACTACATTTAAAATTTAATTAGATAACTTTTTAATCGTATCATCGATGGAAATTTTATTTCATTGTTGCAGTGACAATTGTGAATATAAGTGCAATAATTGAGATAACGAAAAAGAAAGATAGAAAGAAAGAAAGAAAGAAAGAAGAAAAAAGGTTTACTTTTCAATGCGGATTATTATGTTTTTTTTCTTTCTTTATATTGAGAATTTGATAAGGGCATTAAACGAGATACAAGAAGTAAGAAGAAATATTACAGAATCGAGAGAAATTTTTTCAAATGAATATTAACAAATGTCGATCATTTTATAGCTATGTTACTTGAGCAACAAAATATTATCCGTATAATAAAATGCAAAGAAATGTTGGTTGTAGGCTGAATATATATATATATATATATATATATATATAATTTTTTTATTAACTAACAATAAGATGTATATGAAAATTGTACTGACTTGTAAGTACGCGTATTTATAATTATTTATACAAATATCTTATATGCAAATGAATAATCGAATGAAATTTGAAGGAAAATTTATTCATCATATTAATGCAATCATTTGAATTTTGGCAACACCAATTTTTCTTATGTTCGTAATAAAATAATAACAAAGATATAAAATTTCACGATATAATTAAATATAAGATATTTAATCTTACGTCAGTTATTATTATTATTATTATTATTATTATTAACTATTAATATTATTTGTGGACAAGTTGCAGTTGTATTATATTTATTAGAATGATATGAAAAAAAGAAAAACAAGTATAAAACCTATTTCATATGCAAAATGAAAAAGATAATGGTATTTGAACGATCATGCATTTCTTTAGCACATAATTAATTAATAATATAACAGAATGTTGAACAGTACTTTTGCTTAAAAAATAAACAAATATGAGTGTGTAAAGTGTGTTAAAAATATCAGTGTCAGCTTTAAAAAATGCAATTCGCACTGTTTAATATATAGATAGAGATATGTATACATGATATATATGATTACGCTTTAAACTATATATTGTATAACATTATTAATTTTTTCTTTTCGATATAGCAGTGCGTTGTATATTTTTTTTTTTGTAATTTTTTTCTGGAAAACGAATGAGTTTAAAAAATGTTTTACTTTTCGCATTTGTGAATAATATGATTGAAAGCAAGCAAGCAAGCAAAGGTAATGTTGCATTTAATTTGTAAAACGCATTAGCTATAAAATATTTCTTGTTATTACAACTTAGCTATTGAATCGTTGGTCATCGAAGGTTTTCCGTGATAATAAATTTGATTAGACTGATGTTAGTATTGGTATATCCCAAAATTGGGTTGTCTGTAAATGTATCGTGACAGAGATTGCATTTTGATCGCTCAATTGGTATTGGAGTTATTAAATATAGTTTATTTAAAAAATCATTAAAAAACATTAACTATCAGAAGATAGTAGTCGGATAGATAGATAGTACGATAATATCCATAAGTTTGTAATAATAACAATTACAACACAAGAAGAATATAACATCGTTGAATGTGGGCCTTTTGATAATAACTCAAACTTGTAATTTATTTTGTCGCTCGTTCAGCTTAATATTTTTCATTAATTAATAGTTTTTATTTGTATTTTCTCTCAATATTATTTGACAAATAATAATATTCATGCGCTATTTATTAAAATACTCATATTTTATGCAGTAAAAGAAGGTATATGAGAGTAAAAAGTGCAAAAAAGTAAGCAAAAAAGTAAGCAAAAAAGTAAGTAAAAGAGAGAGAGAGAGAGAGAGTAATATCATTTAACAAATGTAACATGTAAATAAACATCTTTACAATGATATAAAAGTGCAATTCCAAATGCCTAATAGAGCAGTTGCCTAAATATTTACATTGCTACGCTGGACCAATGCGTGATAATTTGTTGTAAGAACGACTCGAAAGAACGACTCGAAAGAATTGATTGATTGACTGATTGACGATTGAACAATGTAGCAAAACTGCCAATAACATATTTGATATTTCTGGCTAATCGGATCTTATTGATGAGATATTGAAGACAATTTTTCAAACTTAAAAGCTACCAAATAAACATTGTGATTAAAGGGTAGTAGTTGTGAGTTTAGCAAACGTACAATACAACAGTACATTTTTTCAACTAATCGAATGAATAATGTTAATTTAATACTTTTAATTGAAAGTATGAATACATGTCCCCGTATCGACACTTATTATCGACAACAAATTACGACATTTACGTTACTACATAATTCATATTCAATTCAATAGATATTCATTATTATTATTATTATTATTATTATTATTGTGTGGTTTTTATTACTTTTTTTTCGTTTTTCATTCCTTCATGAAGAACAAAAATACAATTATTATATAGACCGTTAACTTGACGATTGTTAGCATAATGAAATTAAACAAATTCACCTAAATTCATTTCTATACGTATTTAATTATAATATATAATGCATTGTCAAATAAAATCTAATGTTGTGAAAATTCTCTTTAACGATTCTTTCATGTGAATTTTATCTATAAGTTGTATCAATTTATACACAAAATCAACTTGAAAGTATGTTGATAATTCATTGGAAATCTTGTGATTGTCCTTTTAATACCAGAAATTAGTTATCACAAACAAATGACTAATTTATTATATTAGGAAATGCTATTCTTGTCAAAATCTTTTATCAAGTTTTGTACATGCTAATGGAAGATATATTATTGTTCATCGATTAATAAGGAAAATTTATGTATTTGTATGAATTAATATCATCTTTTTTCTAGAGATTATTCCATGCCAATTATTATGCAAATAGAATGCAGGTAGCTGTGTGTGTTTCATGCAGTGACAAGAAATAATCAAGACAATAATATGATGATTAGAGGTAAAAATAATAATTTTCTTAGGAAAAAGAAAGGAAAGAAGCAAATATTATAATATTGTTAAGATACATTTATTTTCATATCATATAAAAAATATAATTGTTTACATTGCATTATACTTTTTAATCATTTAATAACAAAAATATATTCTAAAATCTGTATTTTATTACCGACTGGGGAAAATATGTTTTACCATCTAGCGGTACTAGCTATTAATTCATTCTTACCGACTGGGAAAATATGTGCCGCCATCTAGCGGTACTAGCTATTAATTCATTCTTACCGACTGGGAAAATATGTGCCGCCATCTAATAGGAAAAGCATATACTATTTATTAATTAAATTATATTACTGTAGATATAAGTTTTAAAAGGCTCGTTTCAAGAACTATTTGTGGCTTCTTCGGATCCCTGCTAGTCGTAAGAAATAATAATATTAACTTTATTTTATTTAAATTAATATAATTATATTTGCGTCATTATGACGTAGTAAAAGGGGGTGTTGAGCGAAAGGGTTACCGCCAAACCCATTTAGTTTTTTTTTCCTATGTTCTTCAATAAATATAACTAATGAGAGAAAAGTGTTTCATAATAATAATAATAATAATAATAATGTAACTTTAGCATATACTAAATGATCAAAAAATCGATTTTCCTTATGAAGATTAATATTATTATTATTATTTACTTAAATATAATTTCTGTATAGATTAGGGGGGTTTTTGATAAAGGGATTGAAGAGGTGGGAAAAAATAAGTGGAAAAAACGTTTGCAAGTACACTAAGCTGTTCGCTTTCTATTTTGTCCATATGTTGTTTTTTCGAAAAATCGAAACGGTACGAAAAAAGGAAATGCTTACTTATTTTTCGACGCGAGCCGAAATCCGAAGAGAAACATGAATTTTCCTTGACAACGGTGGTGATACGACGACGTTTGCGCTTTTCGAAATTCGTTCATTGTCAGATGTCGGCTAATGTAATGTAATTAATTAAAGTTAGTTCATTAATTACACATCGCAACGCGCTTGTTTATTTGATAAAATATTTAACGATCAAACACGTGTATGAGTAGGTACTCTCCCAATTTTATCTTACATTCACGCATTCGCATTCTCTCTCTCTACTTTTTTTTTTTCAATTTTTTTTTTTTTATACCAATGTCATTTCTGGCCTTCGATTTATATATGTAATTATTAGAAGAAGAAAAAACAAGAAAAAAATGTCCAACACAATGGCAGTCTGTTCTCGTGAAACGGAAAACGCGATTCGAGTTTTGCAGCAGTGAAAGGCTCTCGTCCAAAGAAAAGATACAATTGTTGATCGATCAAATGTAAAAAAAGCTCGAAAGGTGCTTTCCGTCTCAAATTTTCAAGGAACTTTACTTTTTGTTTGTATATTTCTTACTCCGATAATCATAATCATAATCATAAAAATAATAAAAAAATCCTAATACAATAATATTAATAATAATATACACAGTAGTAAAATAATGTAACGCTTGCAGTTGCATCGGATGGTTTTTCTATTTTCTTCGGTTCTCCCTTTTTTCCCCTCGCATATCAAAGAAAGATCGAATAAAGATCGAAGCTCATTTCTCTCGAGATGTACAAATGTTCAAAATGTAAATGTCAGAAGAAGAAGAAGAAGAAGAAGAAGAAGAAAGGAAAGTATGACAAAAGATGAGGACGACATTTCTGTAATTCCACAAGATAGATCTCCGATTCACGAGTTATATCTATTATTCGACGCGTTATTTTATACTTTGCTACATTCTCTCTTTCATTCATTCATTCATTCATTCATTCATTCATTCGTCAATCATACATTCATATAACGGTCAGGTCAATTTTTTGTAGACGATAGATAAAAAAACATGTCCGAAATAATGCTACTCGCTTAATTAATATCAACTCTCTTCTTGTCTTATCATATAACGTTAATTATCGTGTAATATTTATTAATTACTCTTGTGTTCTTCTTCCTTCTTTATATCGCGAGCATTTCGCTCGCTAATTTTAATTCATAAAGATGAATTATTCGCGTTTGGTTTGATCGCGAGTAGTAGTTAGAGTGGCGACCGAAAGGCCCAGCCGGATGGATATATATATGTATATAGAATTTCTCGATAGAAAAATAACATACATTTGTCCGTGCTCGTAGTACTTTGCCGGATCTCATCACATTGCCACTCTCACTTTCAACACACACACACATCTCCTTTTCATAATATCCTTCCAACTAACAATAAAGCCGTTCGCTCGCCACCCCAAACTTGTATTATACATTTCTGTTTCTTCTTTTATTTTCTTATTCATTATTATCATCATCATCATCATCATCATCATCTTCAAATGTAAAACTCGCTTTACAAACTCGACTAAACTTTTCAACGAGTCTTTTTCTCTCTGTTTCTCAGCCTCTCTCATTTCTAATTACTATCATAAAAGATGGATGATGCGAACGGTGATTGTTTTCAATGAAATCATATTTATTACAATAAGAATAAGATAGATATTCTCAAATATCTGTCTGCCTGCTGTGTGCTTTTGGCTCGATCTTACGGGGCCGAGACGACGCGATTATTCATTTTAAGCGTCTGCTAAAAAACAAAAGAACAAATAGTTTATTCTTTAAAGGGGGAAGACTTGTTTGTGGTGGTTAGTTTAATAATTATTCAACTACCGATTCGCTATTTCAAATGACAAATAAATAGTCGTCAACATGTGAAATAATTGTCTTCCACCCTTAAGCACGACGTTGGTTGGTTGCTGCCACGAGGTGGCTGTG
Source organism: Polistes dominula (assembly GCF_049000335.1). Classification (NCBI taxonomy): domain Eukaryota; kingdom Metazoa; phylum Arthropoda; class Insecta; order Hymenoptera; family Vespidae; genus Polistes; species Polistes dominula. The sequence continues at coordinate 3,846,146 of NW_028301111.1, read as the reverse complement.
CTACGGGTGGACCAACAAATGCCTTACTGCCTTACAAGCAGACCTAATATTGGTGGAAATGATTGAATCACTAGTCTGGAATTCGGCCCAACGAAATTTCGGCCCAACTTTATTCTTTTCTTTTTCTTTTTCTTTTTTTAAGCCGGCAATATTTAATTTCGCTCGGACGACTCCAGACGACTCTTCTTTCTCTTTCCGAATAATAGGAGGCGAGAAAAAGTATAACAAGTTTCTTTCATCTCTTAGAAAATGTCGTCGAGCAGAGAGACGCGACTACAATAAATTACGTCGACTAAATTCGATTCTTAGCTTTCCCAAAACGCGATTCTTCGTCGTCGTCGTCTTCTATAATCCATCTACCTACCTATCTACCTATCTACCTATCTACCTATCTACCTACCTACCTACCTACCTACCTACCTATCTATCTATCTATCTATCTATCTATCTATCTATCTACCCTACCTCTGTCTTTCGTTCATTATACTCTATTTTTCGTTTACTCATTCAAGGAGAACAATGAAAAGAGAGAAAACAATTTTGCAAAATATGACACACCACAAAATTTCAAATGACAAAAGACATACGCGCAGTAGTGGATTATTAAGCGATAAATTAGGTTTATTTTTTTTTTTGTTTTTTTTTTTTGTTTTTTTTTAATAAATTTCCTAAATATATTAACGAAACTGATTATTGGCTTGATCCGCCACTGCACAACACATTTCTATAAGGTACGGTAAATGAAATTGATAAAAAATACGAAAGCCTTGTAGAAAAGTTATTATAAGTTTTCCCTTCTGAACGCTATTAAGTGCAGCGTACCTTTATCTATTATGTATATGTACCCCTGCAACGAATACACACGAATGCAGATTCAATCGTCACGCACACTCTCGTATACATATTTCTTTTGTCTTTGCATATTTTCTCGTCTCTACAAACGCATATCCACGTTTAGAATCGTTTAGAAATCGTTTAGAAATCGGTGGTCTACATGGAAGCGCCCTTTGAAATGTTCTTCGCAGATACGCGATCGTAGGAAATGCTAATCCGAGTCGTTTCGCGTGATAACGCATTTTTGCTTGCTTGCTTGCTTGCTTGCTTGCTTCATTAGGCCATCGTTACGTCCTCGCGCGAATTTCGACCTCTACATTGCTTTGTACGTATATTTTTTTTTTTTTTTTTTTTTTGTTTTTCACCACCGAGAAAGACCAATTTTCTCTCTTTCTCTCTTTTTCATATATATTTTTGTCATTTGAATATGACAGCTCGGTGCAACGAGCACGCAACAGAATTGTGCGCGAAATTGTCCAATTAAAACAACAAGAGATCTCCTTCTCTTTCTCTTCCCCTCTCGATATATATATAACTTAAAGAATAATGCGATAAATCTATCGTACGACGTAGTAAGGACGCTTAAGATCGGATCGAAGATTAAACGATGTAGTCGTTCTAGTCTTATCTCAAACGTCACGAGAAATAGAAAAGAATTTACATAGTTGCATTTTTGTAGACCGGCAGTCAATAATATTTAACTTTTAATCAATCGTAAACGGTCATCGTGGTCATATTTACGGGAAATATTTACGTCCAAGTAATTACAATCGAGTTTCAAATGTTTATTAACTCATATTACTACTTCCTTTTGTACTCTTTTGTTTTTTATGAGATTTATTGTGAGATGGTCAAAAGTGAACATTCTTATTATTGTCTGCCGGAGTACAATACGTTCCAGTCTTTTCGATATGACACTGCTAAACGATCGATCAATCAATTATCGATGATACCCACGACGACGATCGTACGCGTCCATGCACGCGTGCATACATACATACATAAATATTTCACCATGTGTGTGATGTGTACTTTTTTGCGTTCTCGCATATAACACACACAACATACCTATTTTCGCGTAAAAGTTACTTATAAATAATCGCGCACGTTACGTTTGCGGGCTTCGCTAAATAATATCTATATATATACACGCACACACACACGCACACGCACGCAATACAATTATAGATTAGCTTGACATTTACCTATAGAGCCTATTATAAAGTTGTATTTTTCATCGCGTTTTCATCCAACTCTTACGTATATACCTAAATACAAAGTAAAATCTGCTTAATTTTCCGTGTGCATTTGTGTCATGTATGTCAATGCGTGCATTTCTTGTATGTGAGACCAAAGTGTACGAATGAAGTGACAGTATTATGTATTGACAATATGGTTTAGTAACATATTCGCTCGTTTATTTACTTACATACTTGACAAATATCCTACAATTAATTTCTCTTAGGCATAAATACGCTTTAACTCTTATGCACCGCTCTTCTTCTTATAGATCGTTTAACGTTATCGTGGAAAAAGTACATTGTTAATAGTAATAGTTGGAGTAAAAGTAGTAGTGATTGATTAGTAGTAATAGTATAATAGTGGTGTAGTAGTAGTAATAGTAATAGTAATAGTAATAGTAATAGTAATAGTATAGTAATAGTAATAGTATTAGTATTAGTTTAGTAGTACCGGTATTAGGAGTAATAGAATGAATCAGCAGCAATAGCGATAGTAGGAAGAATAATGGGAGCGATAGCAGGGATAATAGTTGTGACAGTAGTCGTAGTAGTTGTTGGTAGTAGTAGTAGTAATAATAGCCGATAATAGCGTTATTGGATAATTAATAGTATTAATGATGAAAAGATCATTAATACCATTCGTCGTCATTCGACCTTATTCGTACGAAACAAAAGAGTCTAAGAGAACTAAAAGGAAAGGCTTTTTAAAATACGCGTTTGCTTGTTTATATGTGCGTTTTAAAGGATAATATTTCTTCGAGTCTCTTCTGTAGCAGATCTATCGATCGTTTCGGCCCGCGAATTCGATCGTTCCTCCCTTCAAAAGGCACGAGAAAATCTTTCATTACTTCTCTGTATGCGTATGCATGCATATCTATATAGATACGTATATATATATATATATATATAATCGTAAAAAAAAGCACATTCAAACGAATATGTATATATAAATGTACATAATATATTATAATACGAGGTAAAAAGATCCAAACTGTTAACTTTTTGTTCTTCTTTTCTTTTCTTTTCTTTTCTTTGCACATATCAGTCGATAAAGGGTGGTTGATTAGGAAAGAACGATCGACGTCGCTGACAGTTGCGATGAGTTAGTTGCGATGAGTTTTCTTATTACAACAACAACGTATATATGTATCTATGCATGTACGCACGCACACGGAAAAAAACTACCTTTATGTATATTATGTATCTAACGGAGGAACGAAAAGATTGGGCTACGTTATAATTTGGCACAGATCAGACGGAATACCTTCTCTCTCTTTTAATCGACACCGACTTTGAAACAAAAAAATACGAAAAAAAACTTATTAACAAGTTTATCAATGCGTATGGATATACATATTCGTGTAGATTTTTCTTTTTTTTTTTTTTTTTTTCCAGGGAAGGAGAATGCGTATGTCTCTTGTTAATTGATACAAATCTTATCGGATGTTAAACTTACGAGAGTGCATATTTTGATTCTATTTGTTGTCGTCTTCTTTAAATCATTATTTTTTAGTAATTAACTTTCGTTTTCTCTCTTACACGCACACACACGCGCGCACAGATGCATTCTTTCTTCTCTCTCTCTCTCTCTCTAGAATAATCATATTAATATCGAGAAAAGAAATGAAAAATATTCGTACGCTTTATCTACTTTTTTTTTCTTATAATCGCAGATATATCATAGAAAAAAAACAAAAAACGCAAATACGTTTGTATTATTTACGGACACGTATACGAGGTGTGTATTAATTTAAAAACAGTCACGAACTTTATACGGGCTAATAGAATCGATGATTATTTTTGTCGATGAACGTACGCCCGGAAATGATATTCGATATTCAACAATAGTCAATTTTCTTTCTTAATAACAGGTAGATACTTAGGTACGTGTTAACTTGCACGCTCTTTCCTTACCTTAGATTAACAACTATGAACTATGAACGAATGCGTGCACATTCTAAAAAGAATGAACTTTGTATATATACAAAAGTGTACCGCCTCGCGAAGAATAAGTATTCTTATCGTAAAAAAATCATCTTACTTACTAATAAACTAAATATATTTATCGAGAATTTTTCATCTTCGGACGTAAGTACATACATTTATAATGAATTTAAAAAACAACAAACAATTCTATAGTTTAGAATAAATACATAGCGCGATACATAGTAATAATAATAAAAATAATGATGCTGATGATGAGGATGGTGATGATAATAATAATAATAATAATAATAATAATTGTAAGTTTAATGTATGAAAACTTTAGATATATATATATATATAAAACAGTAATGCAACAATTAATTTACTGTAGTTAATTATAAATTTTCTTATCCCTTTGTTATTTTTGTAGTTTGTCCGCTAAAGGAAAAAATGATGCGTGTTTCATATACATTCATTTGTCAATGTATAACACAAATAAAAAAATGACACAATCGATAAACTCCTAGATAGAATATAAAGTATTTGCTTAAAGGAAGATACTCGTCGTCGATCGAATGATCAATTATAAAGCTATATCAATTTTCTTCTTTTCTCTCGTTCAAACGATTTCTATAAGCCCGTAAGAAACTTCATAGAAAATTTATATACACCCCGTATATATCATATAAATAGACGGTACGAAAATCCTTACTTAACTAGAGACACTGCTGCAAATAGATACTCGTCTTAAAGCTAAAAGAGAAAAAAAAAACAAATGAAATCCTCGTGTATCCTTTTATTCCCCTCACAAGCCAGCCCTCTCTCTCTCTCTCTCTCTTTCGCACGCACTTGTACACACAGGCAAGCAGATGCAACAGAGCATCATCCGCTTGTTCTATTACTAGGAAACCAGGAAGAGAAGGAGGTGGTTAACCGGTAACCGTGGGAAGGGCGTTTTTAAGGATCCTTCGAGATTCGGACGACGCAGAAACGAGGATAGAATAAAGTATGTACAAAAAGAAAAAGAAAAAGAAAAACAAACAAGAAAAGAAGAGAATAGAAGAGAATAGAAGAGAAGAGAGACGATTCAACGACGAGGATTTTTTCTTCGATCTTTGCTCGATCTGGCCCTCTAATATTATCCAACAAAATCTTGAATTTATCGTCGAGACGATGGCATAACTACGAACCTCATTCTTAGGAACATACGTACACATTAACGTCCAATTATGGTAGGACTACGTACTACGATGAAGTCCTTCGCCGCGACCACATTAATAATAATACAGTAATAGTAATAATAGAATGAATATGAATAGAATAATGAATACGATCATTAATATGAATAAATGAATAAATGAACAATAATAATAATAATAATAATAATAATAATAATAATAATAATAATAATGATAATAATAATAATAATAATAATTAATAATGATAAAGTTGAATCGTGACGAAGCACGAGTCCTTATTAAAAGGCGAGAAAATAAAGGAAGAAGGTCTTTTTTCGAGGATAGATTTGCGTCGCGATTAACTACTCAGTGCACGGTAGAACGCGCGAGTAGGGTGGATCACGAGTGTTTCACGACAATAACGCCGGGCCGTTGTTGGGCCTGTTGTTGTTGAGCTTGGAACTGAAGAAAGTTGTTAACGTCGTTAGCATGAAGAAGTCGTTGCTGTTGGTGGTGTTGAAGTTTCGTCGTCGTCGTAACAGTAGTAGTAGCAGTAGTGGTGCTGTTAGCAGTAGTAGTAGTAGTGCTACTACTACTACTACTACTACTACTAGTCGTCGTCGACGTATTACTACTGTACGACGTCGAACAGTTTGCCGTCGTTGAGTTTGACGAATTTTGATTTGCCAAAGGTATCGTCGAACTTTGTTCGCTGCCCGTTGTTGTTGTTGTTGTTAACTGTAAACTCGATGTCGAAGTCGAGTTCGTAGAAGAACACTGGTTAATCGTAGACTTGTTTGTCGTCAATGCCAATGGCTCGTTCGTCAATGCCAATGGTTCGTCTCTAAAAAGATGGTCACCTTCGAGATGGCGAATTGCCTCGACGATCGTTTCCAAATTTTGTCGGGACGTATTTGCGAGATAAAGCCTCGCTTGTGGTGTGCCATCGTCCAACGAGTTAGAAGACGGCGACGGTAATCTACGAACAAAAATCAACCAATTTATTTCCAATCATAAATATTTCATTTGTTTTCGTTTTTTTCTCTCTCCAATTTACCTTTCGACTTCGACTTTGGGTTCTGCCTTCATTGCAGCCTCGAGTACGCTTGGCAATCGTTGTGGTTCCGCGGGAGGCGAGAAAGGTCTGCTCGGACTGGTCGTGATATATTGCGGCGAAGCACTTTTAAAATCAGCATTAGATGAGCCATAAGTAACGCGACTCGACGAGGAAAAGGAATCAGCAGTAGTTTGTTCCTCCAAACTCGCAAACACTGGATTCTGAGCGAAAGCGACGATTTTCGGACTGCTCGGTCTGGATTCCTCTTCTTTTAACAGTTCCTCCGTTGGTACCACCAAATCACCAGTGGGTTGAGGAGACAACGGAGGCGAGCTTGGTTCGGGACTCGACGTTTCTACTGTTTGAGTCGAACCCACCGCTGGTAATGACATAACCGATACCACTTGCAATGCTGCAACAGCTTCTTCGGTTTCTTGATTCATGATGTTGTCCGTATGTTCGATTACCTAAATGCAATAATAGGAAGATTATAACTTAACGTCAAATGGTGATGAAGTTGAAAGCCTAATAGCACTATTAGGCTTTACCTCGTGAGGTTGATACGCTATCATCTGATTATCTCGAAATCTTTCCGGATACAGTTGAATCTGAAAGGCTCTCATCTGCTTCTCCAAATGCAGTCTTGCGTGACGTTCTCTCTCCAACTGTCGTCTAAGCTCGACGACCTCGCTGCTGCTAACAACGGAATGGCCCTCCGTTGTCACAGTAATTACGGAAAGAGGCTCCGGGGACATACTGCCCAATCCTTCGTCGCCGCTCTCGCTTACGTGCACCGGTAAACTTACAACAACTCCTGTAAACATAACGACGTACATACGAGTATAAACAACAAATCATCTAATATTTTCAAACTTCCTACTCCAAATAGAATAATTTACCTTGATTATCAGGTTTACGCTTCTTTATAGGTAAATCGCCACCTTCGTGTTGATTTACTAGTCGTTTCAATTGACAATTTTGTGACAACAATTGTGTTTTTTCTTGCTCTAATTGGTAAATATATTCGGCAGTCTGTTGAAGTATCGCTGCCTGTAACAACAAAAGAGATCCATATGTAACAACCCAATGTTTCATTATTAATTTAAACTAATCTGAAATTTCAGTGGGAGAGGGAGCACGCTAAATGATCGCCATTGGCGATTAATTGAACACCTAAAAAGACACGTGTCTGTAGTACGCGTAGTATATACCAGGTACCAACCAAGGTACAGGTGGTGATTCTTACGCACTATATTCAACCTGTACAGGAGTACATAGATAGGGACTTCCTGTTTACGTGAAAGAAGTTTCAAAGGTTTCATCAGACGATAGTCTCAGATGCGTAGTACGCACGCACGAATCGATAAAAATGGCTAAAGGGTCGAAAACATAAAGGGCCAGTTGACACCGAATGGTAGGAAGGTAATGGAGAACGGGAGGACGGGTGCACGGCTAGCACCTGCCGACAGGTGGCTAACGAGAGCCAGATGTCGATACGGTGTCGATACGGTGTCGATACGGTGTCGATACGGTGTCGATACGGTGTCAAGTTAGAACTTTTATGTTAAACAAATCTCCAACACATATTTGATGCAATATTTTGATCGGTATAAGAAGCGCGAGGAACAGAAAATAAGATAAAACTAAAGACGAATATATTTTCTGCTCGATCAGAGTTACGACGCACGTGCCGAAATTTCGTTAACACCGTTCAGCAAAGGGGCCAAGGTCGTGCCATGCTGCTTTCTAAGAAATCGGTTTGCGCTTGCTACTTCTATTCTAACGAAAATTTCTACCTCGCGATATAGTTGGAAGAGAAACTACTCTCTCCCAGCAAGATCATTCCGTGTTGGGTTCTTCTTGTTGCGCAAGCGATGGCGGCAGCGGCAGCGGCAGCGGCGGCATTCCAAAGACCGGACACGATGTGCAACACGAAGAGAAAAAATATCTACACGGTTAACCGACCTAACGCGGGTATTATTCTCATCAAAATTCTTTCTTTCTCTCGCAACGCGTCATTTGTTCATATCGAATAACACAACTCTAGGAATATCTCAAATAATTTGGTATTAAAGAAAAATCTACGAGTTATTGTCATGTAATGCAGAAAAATAGGAGACGCATAAAATAATCATTTTCGAATTCCTCCAGAAACTTGTCATTTCGCAATTATTCGTAAACTCGTAGTTCATTCCATGCAACAATACTTTTACAACAATGCTCATTAAAACTTCTTAACAAAGTGCAAAGTATTTTACAATAGACTGGAAATATAAAGATGATATTTTTTAAATACATAATGTCATTTGTAAAGAACAATTATTAGGTATGAAAGATTGGAGCGTAAATTTGAAAAAGTCTGACGGCGACGATGCGGCATTCGAGACAACCGCAAGATTGCGGTAATATGTCGAGAGAATTCCGTAAAACATCTCTTCTTAACGAAGCACGTAACTAAATAAGGTTCACAGAACTCCAAGGAATTACGAATCTATTAGGAATCTATTAGGAATCTATTAGGAATCTATTAGGAATCTATTAGCTTCCCATAATTTTTCTCTAATTTGTTCAAAGCATTTTTTCATTGCAATTGACAAAGGCTTCATTAATCATTAAGGCGATCATTAAGGCGAGCAACAAAACACCTGCAATTGCATAACCTCGGGGCCTTGGCCGTGAATCTAATGAATTACCTAGGGTTTTTCCGTGGCAGATTCTACGCTCGCTGCCGTTATCGGTAGACATCGAGCAACCAATCGGATTCGATTACGCGTCGTAAGACGTAATAGAAGAAAGGCGTCTCATAGATGGAACCCGCCATTGCTTAGTTTGCTTAAACTTATCTAGTCTCATCGCGTTGCGTCTGTGCTACCCAATATAACGTATGTCACTCGCGAATTATTTATTTTAAGTTGAGATTGATTTTGACGTAGCTAAGAACTTAAGTATTCGATGTGAAATAGAAGGACAAGGACGACGGAGCTGGAGAACGTGCTCGTCGTCGTCGTCGTCGTCGTCGTTTCTCCGCGAAGCAGAGTCAGTGGACTCGTCGACGACCCTGACCTTGCCTCCTCTCGGACAAGGACAGCGAGATATGCGAGAGCCAGCAATGCGCGACGATACCGCCAACGCCTAAAACCCCTTCCTCCAGTCTTGTAGGAGGTTGCCATATCAACCATTCCGAATTTTGGTTTGTTACATCATTTACTTCTGAACAAACAAAATGAAATTACCAAGCCCTCGAAAAACTCGAATATCCACTGCTATTTCCAAACTATTTCCAAACTATTTCCAAACTATTTCCAAAACCCGGACCATTAGGGGACATCGCAGGTATATGATTTTGTGAAGAAAAAAGCAAATGCGATTGCCGAAGAAAAAGAATGTATTTTTGTTGGACGATGTAATTCGAGCTCGATGCTCCCCGATCAATGTTCTCCAGGCAGGCACGAAAATTCCAGGGTTGCTAGATAGCTCGTCGCAACATCGTGCCGCGCCCTAGTGGCGAACAAACGTGCCAACTTGGAACATGTAGTAGAGGGTGAGGATACAATTGCTTGCAAAAGAAACTAACTTTTCTTTTATAGTAAAAAACACAATATGGCAACGTAATCGGGTGTTAGCGTAAAGCTAATAATAAAACAAGAAGAAATAATAGGATGTATCTTGACAATTGTTTTGTATAAAATCGTCTCCAATGCAAAATGGTTAAATGAAATCATTTGGAAAGGTTGAGGGTAGTGTTTGAGATTGGTGGGTAGCGTTGCAGCAACATTGGTCTCGGTATAGCATTCGAAGATTCGTCGATAACGAGAGAAGAGTGGGCGGGAGAAGTACGTTCCTCTCGTGGAAATGGTAGAGGGAGGAGCAGTAGTAAAAGCTGAAAGGTGGGGTGGGCGGGTAGCATCGATAGTACTATAAAAGGTGATAGTAGTAGGTGCTTGTAATTCTCCCGAGTGGGAGGAGTGCGCGCACACACAGATCTTGCTTCCTTGCCAAGAGTTTCTAATGAATGGTGGATCGTCGTCGTCGTCGTCGTCGTCGAAACGGGGCAACGCCCTGTCACCCAGCTGACTCGAGTGGACTAAAAGCTCCAGTCAAAAATCTTCAAAAGACACATTTTCATTGAAATTCCAATTTATCTATTCTCTCTCTTTCTAACAACATACTTGACTCGATGCATTCTGCAAGAAACATAGATGACTTAAGAAAAGGGTAAACAGGGACCAAAATTTTTGATAGAAGAACATATCATTGTTATCGTTGTTGCTGGTTGTACAACCCTAAAGAATTCCTACATATCGAAGCTGTGTCAGAAGTGGTGCATTCGAGATACAAATATATCTGAGGAAAACAAGAATGCAATTGAGTTTCCGCGGTAGAACAGTAAAAGTGTGACGTCACGCCCAGCTCATGTGGCACTTTAGTAGGGAGAGTACTAAATGAGCGAGCACCTGGCGAAGGCGCTGCAGTCGCGTAGTAGTAGTAATTGTAGTAGTAGTAGTAGTAGTAGTAGTAGTAGTAGTAGTAGTAGTAGTAGTAGTAGTAGTAGTAGTAATAGTAGTAGTAAGAGTAGTAGTAAGAGTAGTAATGTAGTAAGGGGCGTCGCGTCGCCCGGGCGAGTGGAATATATCGATCGACGAGGGCTCCCTTTCTTCCCAAAGAGAACCACCACGCAAACGATGACGTCACGCGCACCGTCAGCTGCTACTCCACCAACTACTCCCTGCGAGTGATCCTGTAAACCCCGGCGGCCCTGCTTTTCCGCCCTTTCCAGAGGAGATAGGTCGGGTTCGATCGTGCGCTCCTATCCCAAAAGCAAAAATCTTCCTACACTCTTTCCAACTATTATTTCTAAATTATTCTTGTGAAGAACGAAGAAATGGAGAATAGGGCAGCACGAAGGGCGAGATATGATTTTTGTCGTTACGTCCATATAGCGGAGCCTACCTCAACTCGTCATCTATCTTTGTTCCGGAAAAGCGCGCGTAACGCAAAGGCGGAGGTGGAGACGGAGACGGAGGTGGAGGCGAAAGCAAAGGCAACGGTGCGGCCATTTTGATCTCCGCGAGAGACAGGAAGTTAACACTACGATGTGTATGCGTACTTGTCTGCCTCCGAGCGGAAGTTGAGCCAGACGAAGCAACTCCTCCTACGGGAGTCATTGTCTCTAGTACAGTGGTTTTCAAAGTATCCTCCTAAACGCGCAAGGAGGATGCGTTAGAGTTCGCGCTTGAAAATCTTTCGATCGGGTTTGAAAACCACTGTTGCGACGCTAGGAATTCCTTCTACTCTCGTTGTACCCTTCCGCCTAAGCGTACTATTACATTGAGGGGACGCGCTAGATAATAAAAGTTTGCTTTCACAAGGAAACCTATGCGGCGACCGCGCGAAAAGTCCATTCACCGATTAAATAAGGAGCATTTGTTAATGCTTATGATTGCATTAGCCACTTGATGATCCATTATAAATGATGATTGTCAAATAAAAACGAATAAAAGATTGTTTTTAAATATAGAAAATAAAATGCATCATCGGTCAGGCGATTGTTCTGCTTCCTGTGACGTATCGCGTAACTTGGATTGAAGGAGATACTCGATTTGCCTGGTACCACCAGACACTGACCGTTTCCTTCGCGAGCATGCACTAACACCACTACCACCACTACCACCACCACCACCACCACCACCTATCTATGCAGATATTCGCATACATAGAAAGTATGACGACGCGTCAGAAGGACGGACGACCGTAGCGCGCACGGATTCCACCACGGATTCCACCACGGATTCCACCACGGATTCCACCACAAATTCCATCACGGATCGCCTACGTTTCTTAGCTTTTCCTTTTCCTTTTTTATCCTCTATAATGAACATACATTCATTTGCAACGCTAGGATCTATTTTATCACAATTTATTTCTTCTACACTAGCAAAGCAAGATTTTTATTACCGTGCATTATCTCTAAAGTAAAGAGAGATAATAGATAAAGATCGATTGCCGAGCATCCTAGAGTTGAAAAATATTTCGAGAAAAAAGAATTTTCCCCTTTCCGATGTTCTTTAACGAATGAGGTTTACCTTGTTCGCATTCCATCTAACTTCTTTGCGCATACAATTTACATAAACTTAGCGTAAATCGAAAAAGTAAAGCTTTAGTAAGAACTAAAGCTTTTATTATAGCTACTACGTGTACATATGCGCACAATAATCTTCTATCACGACTATAAGAAGGTGAGTTTACGTTACGCAAAGGAAAAGAGAGAAGGGAGTTGTTGGATTGCTCGCGCGAGCATGACCCGCGCAACGTTCCACTCTTCGAATGCCACGTTGGATCCTCGTCTTCGTCGTCGTCGTCGTCGTCGTTGTCGTCGTCGTTGTTATCGTCGTTGTCGTTGTCGTTGTCGTCGCTAGAACGTGAGAGAGAATAAAATAGAAAATGACTTTGTTATAGCCTTCTGCATACCTACGTCATGCGACGATGCTAAAAATAATATTGCATTGAGTGTACGGAGTACATTAGAGTAGTATAATAAATGTTGCTGCTCTCTCCCTATCTTTTTAAAAGTTGTCTTTTTAAAAAAGACATTTTGATGAAGAAGATTTTTGCCAACGTCCTATATCCCTATACGAATTTGATTTCCTCGACTTCCGGTAGTTTATCGTCGTACATGGCCATAATAGAAATTACACGCGGTGGCTCGCGATATTGGATGATGGCCAGAGCGACGGGAAAGGGTTAAAGTCAAAGTTACGAGTACGAAGAGCGCGTTATTCGTTTATACGCCGCTCCTAACTCTTTGCTTCCTGTAAAAAACAAACATATTTCATTTTTACATGTTTTTTTCTTTTAGAAATTTAGTTAAAAATAATTAATATGCGCAAATATGAGATCAATTGAAATCCTTCCCGTGAAGTACCTGAAAGATACTTTACCTTTCGACAACGGTGAAATATAATATATCGGAGTGAAACTCGATAACAGATCGCCTGAAAATAACGTACTTGGCCTGCCTGCCATACGATCCCACACACATTTTTCTTTTTTATTTTATAAACTATCCTTAACCATGAGAAACTCGCATATGCTCCTTCTTTCTTACTGTTCAAAAATAAACAAAATGGAGAAAAAAAAAAAAGAAGAATAGAAGATGTTGGTTGATTTATATAATCTATACAACGGCAAAAGGTTGGGGAAAAATGATTAAGCAATATCTTGCAAACGTCATTAATAATAATTGCATTAATAATCGGACAGAACGTTAACGACATCGTAATTACGGGTCGCAGTTGATTATAATTGTCTTTAGACGTAAAACGTGTTCGTGCTAATACATACTTAATTATGATCGATGGCGAGCCTATGCACACGCCTATATTCCTAAGTATGCGTGACCCTTCGCGTCTGCACTTCTACCCTCTCTCTCTCTCTAATCGGGGGTGCGTGTTCTCTCCCAATTAACGATCGAATGCAAACCGTTCAAATCTTTCGCCAAGGACAAAATGATAATATTTATCTATAATCTAATTAGAATATATAAGGAAAGTAAATGACTCCTTGCGGCAGAGGGTCCACCACGTTGTACACCTAAGGTAACTGACCAGTCGTAGAGTTTACTTACGCAATTCTTTACGTTTACGTTGGCTAACCGGCTTTACTTAACTATTTTCTTGACACTACACAATAAATACTTCAGTACTTCATAAATTATCTCGAAAATGGACATTTCCAAAGTTGTAATCTTTAAGAAACTTCTGCCAGCAAGTATTTGAAGACCTTATTAAAGAACGTTTTTGGTCAAACTGTAGAGTGGCATTACTCTTTAAGAGAGACGAAGTACACTCGAGAAGGACCATTAATTTCGAATCCAATTAAAAAGATGGCGATCCAATTAAAACGTCGCTGGATAGGCGTATAGTAGAGGACGAGGGGGAGGAATGGCATAGTGGAGTAAAATTTTCATTAACGAAAGTGTATGCTTGCGCACGCGCCTACACGTACGAGGATTTTACTCGAATCGAGTGGGTTAAGCGTCGAACAGGCGTGTCGAACAGGCGTCGCGAACAGACGTCGAACAGACGTCGAACAGTGGTTCTCCATGCAATTGTCATTCAACTCTGAACATCTAACTGATATCTCGTTGACAGTCTTTCATATATATAATATAGGGTAATATGTGTAGTATGAATAATCGTAATGATCGTATAGGAAGGTAGAAAAGAAAGGGAAATTTGAGAACTACTGGTAGTTGGTATCGGGCGTCATCCGGTCGGTTGGTTGGTCGGTCGGTCGGTTGGTCGGTCGGTCGGTCCGCTTGTTGTACTACTCGAGAGAAGATGGAGATAAAAGTGGGGGGAGATAGGGGGAGGGGGTAAAACTAGCGCATGCCGTGTACAAAGTCGCGACTACGCAATATACTACTACGATGCCGTACTTGGCGTACTACGCCGCTTCGTCTCCGAAAGAACAGGTCGTCGACTCGTATCACGACTCACTGACACGATTTTCCCATTCTTTCTTTCTCCCTTTCATTAATTAACTCAATATCATTTATAATTTGGTTCAATTTCGTCACGATACTAGCTAAATTGCATTCCCAACCATAAACGAAGATAAATCATTAGATCATAGCAATGCGTTGGGATGAAAGAATACTCGGAAAGATTGATTCGAAAATGTCGGTCAAACGTTCCCACTGTGTTCTCGGAGAGAAAGAAAACACTGGAGAAATCGAGCCCAAAGATCCTTTTAAAAAAGGCCAACGTCCCGCCCTTTCCACATTCTTCGAATCACCATCATACGAGAGACCAAAATTTGAGATAGAACAAAAGAAAATGGAGATAATTATTGGTCCATTCGATATTTTGCAGGACGTATTTTGCTCGTCTCTCTTTTTCAAGCTCCTCCCTCCTACTCATCCCTTTTGATATCACCAAGCTAACCAGCCAGTCAGTCAGCCAGCCAGCCAGCCAGCCGCCATCTACACCGCCTCTTCTTTCACCTCCAACATCGTACACATTCGTAACCATGGCGATATTGATCGAGGTAGCGAGCAAGCAGGCAGGCAAGCACGCAGGCAAACAGGCAAACAGGCAGAGAAGAAGCAGGCTAGTCGGTTGCTTGCTTGTTTGCTTGCTTCCTTCCTTCCTTCCTTCCTTTAAGTCTACCAGAAACTCTGGCAGAGTTTGACAAGACGTATCAAAAGATCCCCCTACTGACCGATCCAAACTAGTCTCAATATATATTTTATTGATCATCTAAATGATATTAGAAAGATGATAAGATCTAGGGAGGATCGGTTAATCCACCAGGGACAATGAGTAACATGCACTCACGCGTACCTAGGGACAAAGAAAGAAAAAGAGAGACGATCGCGGAGGCGCAATAGTCACAAGTATGCACACCCACTCGAACTGCATCCATTCATAAAAGTGGCGAAAGGCCGTAGCTGGGTTGGTTGGTTGGTTGGTTGACTGGTTGGCGGCTGGCTGGCTTGCTACTGACGGCCTCGGCTGCTACGCATCGACGGATACGCGTGCATATGTATGCGGAATGACTTGACGTTACACAGAGATACGTAATGCACTATATAACAATAAGAGAAAGAGAGAGAAATTGTGTGCTAATGGCCGATCGCTATCAATGCGCATAACCCCCCCCCCCGGTCGTAGTAAATTGAAACGGGCTTCCCACGAAACTGCGTGCACGCACATACAGTTGTGTTCTATGTTATTGCCCATATTGCCCATGAACGCTGAGCTTCTATACGACGACTTATTGAATCAGCTGACTTTGAAATTTCTATGCAACGTTACCCTTGATATAGAACGGATGAAAAATGACAGATGCGGGCTTCACAACACGCTGCTCTATATGTTTAGACAAAAATTCAACAAGTATTTCTTTATAACACGTTATTACTCTTTAGAGATACGAGTTTACCACAATGGCTATCATCGAGACAAAGATAGAGTAAGAGAAAGCAGACTCGAGCAAAGTCGCGTAAGGTTGAGGTTGGGATTAAGTAAAGTTAGATCGAGCCGGTAGACGACTAAGGCCTCAAAATAGCGCAGCACTCACTGTCTGGCTATGTGGCTGACTGACTGACTGACTGACTGACTGTGTGTGTCTCTCTTATGTTACTTGCGCCAGTACAACGAGCATCTCCAACTTAATCGACTTTCTTTTTTCCATTTTGAAACATGATTAACCCTTTCAGTACTCACACAAGTACACAATCATATTCAACCGCAAACATTTTCTATTCCCAAGATACTAAAAATCGATCTAATCAACATTCCAAAGGTTATTTTCTATTCGTACCACTGTAAAAGGAACTTGTATTCACTGTATTTATAAATGAGATAAAAAAAGAACAAAATTCCCTTTCTATTAATACTTGGAGCTAGCAACATTTTTTCACGATAGTTTATGTATAAGTCACGCCCGCGCGATGATCGTATCTAATAATTACTAACAGGAAGAGAGATATGTGGAGAGAGGTGGAGAGAGAGAGAGAGAGAGACGCAATAGGCGATAAGCACAAACGTACTCGCGAACTACTCGCGAACGTACGTACGACCATGACCCAAATTTAAGCTTCCTCTCTTCTCTTCTTTCATCCTACGTTCGATTCATTAAAAATTTTTGCGGAAGCTTTTGTGCAAAGTAGAACACAAATCGGATACTTCGATAGAATATATTCCTACGAAACGTAAATGAATGAATGAACATTTGAATAAAAATATATAATCGAAATTCCATGCATCCTATTACTTTCACATATCATGTTTATCGACAAAAAAAAAAATAAATAGAGGCAATAGTGATTAGTGGTGTAGTACAGAGTATAACAAATCTTATCATAGAAAGATTTAATCTATAGACTTGGCAAGTGCGAGTGGATTCCTCCGAGTGAGGAATTTGGAAAAAAGAATGACAAGAATGTGAGAAAGGGCAGAAATAGAAGAAGAAGGCACGTTCCGCTTCGTTTCTAAGAGTCGATGCGGATGTATTGTATATATAGCAGGCAGCGTATCATTAAGTCCGCACGTGAGGAAACTTGGCGCCGCGAAAGCTGGGAACGCGTGTTACGCTACGCTACTCTTTCTCTCTCTTAGTCTTACCTCCTTACTACCCCTACCTATATGCCCCTATTATCTTTTCCTTTTTTTTTTTTTTATCTTTACTTTACTTTAGATCTTGAGAAGGTGTTAAAGGAAAATTTAGGCTGGCTCGTAACTTTATTTTGAGCACAATAAGTATAGGTAAGTAAGTGGTAGACTGTCGCGTTACACGTGGAACTCTCGGTAATACTGAAAGCAATGCGAAGAAGTAGTCGTGAAACAAGAAAGGTGTACTTTTGTTTTATTTCTGTCTGGAAGGAAAATGGGTCGGGTCGAGGCGCGCTTCTCTTCTCTTCTCTTCTCTTCCCTTCTCTTCTCTTCCCTTCTCTTCTCTCCTCTTCTGTTCGCTTCGCTTGGAGAAACGACCACCACTGTTTCACTCCCGCCAAAGATCTTTCCACGAGTACGTACAAAAGTACAAACTCTGACGCCGAAAAAACGAAAGCAAGGAAAAAGTAACCGATCCCGTTGACTCAGGTCAATCAAAGGATCTCAAATAACATTTGCCACTAAACAGAAATATAATTATGCAACGATTACATATTTGTAATATATACGAAACGATCAAATCTTATTTATTTCCAACCACGTTTAACCTTAACTTTAACCTTAACTTCACCCAACAACTGCATAAATATGCAACGAAGTATTGTATTGTCTCTAAGATGAATAATGCATTATGAATTAAACAAATGCAACATCATATCTTTTTTATTCTACCATTTGATCTCTTCTTTACACGTGGTGATCAGAAATACGTGAAGTATCATTCTTTTATGATGTTTTAAATCAACAAAAAAAAAAAAACAAAAAAAACAAAGAAAAAAGAACAATCATAATAATAATGATGATGATGATTGAAATAGAAACACCATTGATCGGTGGAAGGCTATTCGAGATCTTGCTTCTCATGCAGTATCTTCCTCTCCAAACAAAGTGTTTCAATGAAATGATGAGTTGTTATGTGCATACAGTTCGAACGAACAAACAAACTAACAGGGATAAAAAAAAAAAGAATAAAAATGTTTAAAAGGTAGAGGAAGAGAACTCGTTCGGTGGTAATGAAGCTAAGTAGTAATGAAAGTTGTAGATGATTGTATAGACTTCCTCCAGCACAGATAACATATTGGAGAAAGTATTATATTATTGTCATAGGGGTTCAATTACAGGGTAAAATCAAGATATTGTCCCTGTAAGATTCTAATATGATCAATGATACCATCCGACGAGTCTTGTCTTCGATTTTAATTAACGATACGATATTGGTGGAATCGAAAAAATATCATTTTCAGATAGAAATGTTGAAAGTTTGATTGTAGGCAAGGGTACCTGAAATTTCAACGAATGGATTAGAGTTTCCTTTAAATCAACTAGCTTGGAATCAACTTACCTTGGAAAGTTTCTCGCCCTCGTGATGCGGTAGCAACGTCCTAAGAGACTGGAAACCAGCGTTGATGCTCTGCATGCGACGTCGCTCGTTGCTATTGGCGATTTCTCGCCGTATCCGCTTTTCCTGCTCCATGTGGCTACGTGGCGTGACACGTCCAACGTTATTACCATTCAAAGCAACGTTTTGTCCTCCTCCTCCTCCTCCTCCGCCTCCTCCACCTCCTGGCCCACCTCCAACACCACCACCAGCACCAGCACCAGCACTAGCACCAGCACTAGCACCAGCACCAGCACTACAAGCAACACCAACACCACCGACACCAGAACCGACACCACCACCTAGGCGACGACCTGCTGCTACCGCGTTACTCTTCGATTGTTGTCGTTGTTGCTGATTATCTGCGGCCTCGACGGCCGCTATACTACTCGTCACCGAGCTCTCCTCCACTTTCTCGATGCTACTGCAATCAAACATATACACTATAATAATCAAAGTTAGAATGAATTCAAAATATGAATTAATAAGATATATGTTGTAATAGATTAGATTCACGTAGCAAGTCTTTGCTAAAAAAAGGAATTCGTAGAAATGTGTAAAGATAACACACGCGTGCGTGTACATATACGTCGTAGGCGGCAATCGGTTACAATCAAAGAGACACATACTTGTACATATATGCATGACGATGATATAGAGAGATAGAGATAGAGATAGAGAAAGAGAGAATCGTTGCTGACGATATACGACGTTTGACTATCTCTCTCTCTCTCTCTCTCTCTCTCTTCTCTCTCTCTTTTGCTCTCTCGCTCTCTCGCTCTCTCTCTCTCTCTCTCTCTCTCTCTATCCTGGGCTCGCGTGAGTCACCAACAGCTGATGGCTGGCGCCACTCAGCTGGTTGTTACCGGTGCCCGAGCGTCGCTATCTCCAACCGTAGCGATCAGCTGCAAGCGAGGGAGAAAGACCTAACGAAAGAACGAAAAGAACCTTTGCAGGAACACGCCATATACAGGGTGTCTCGGATAACATAGAAACTCCAAGATCTATCTGTATACTTACGATTACTCTATCTAGGTCTAGTCGTTTTTTATCAATAACGATTGATAAAGACTGATACTTTCTATCGATAACATGATATATGTATCTCTGATTCGATTAGGGATATTATTTGATTGAATGCGACTCGATTGAAAAATGGAGATGGACCGAGCATAAATTTAGAAATGTGACGTAAGTCGCAATCCGATGGGCGCCACGTCGAGTCATCTGTGCTACGTCTTGTCTTCTTCATCAACCCTTTCATCATTCTTGACAGCATTTACATATAATATGAACAATTGGAAATGCAGGACATGGACAGGATATGGAGCGTGCGTGAGAGATCAACAACACAGACCTCAATGGAAATTATTTTCTCTTCCAAATAACGAAATAAGAATTTTTCGATCTACTTGTTTTTTGCAGCCGTAGCAAAATATCTCAAGACTAACATACTTAACACTCTATACAACTAGATAGCGACGTGTTATGTAGTTACGTCAGAGTTTGCGACAGGTGTTAAGCCCATTCCTAGACGAGGCCGGAAAAGTGCTAAATAAATGCGGTGCAACTGCGGGTTCAACGGCGTATGCAACGGCGTATGCAACGGCGTATGCAACGGCGTATGCAACGGCGTATGCAACGGCGTATGCAACGACGATACGATACGATACAATATGATATTTACAATGTCGATTATATTGTCAAAAATGATGATTTTCCAAGTAGGATAAATTTATGCGTGCATCGATCTATTAATTACGCATAATATTATTTAGGAATTTTCTTCTTTTTTTTTTTTTTTGCGATCCTTGTCAATAATTTAGACAAAAGTAGAAGTATATTTTTGGTCTGTATCATCATCATCGTCGTCATCATCATCATCATCATCGTTACGCATACATAAACGTTACGCGATCATTTATGATTCATGTTTTGTAGCAAGGTACGTTTTCGCTGATCACGAGCATCGCGACGATGTCAAACATATGTAAACAAGGAATCGAGCTGATGCACGATGTGTTCTTCGAGTTATTTATAAAAGTCGATTATTGTGTAAGAAACGCGGCTTTTACGTAACGCGCCGGCGGCCGATCTCGTTTCGTTTATCTCTTCTTTTTTTTCCCTTTTTTCACCAGATAAAAGGGTTATTTTCTCACTTGTCCGTTCACCAAAATTTATTGTGACCTGTGCAAGTGAACAAAATATAAAAATGAAAAAAGGAAAACGACAATAAATCTTGTTGTTTTCACCGAAAAAGAAAACGCCTACGCGCACAAACTTAGCAATGATGTAAGAAGAATGGACATTCAAAGATAGAAACAAAAAACGTTCAAACAAATTACATTTAAATATAGAATCAATGAACGGAGAGGGAAACTGGGTAGAAAAAAAGAAATGAATAAAACTAATTCGTAGAAATAAGTGTTCGTGAATCGCGATTAGGCGAACGTAATTCATAAAGTATGTAAGAGATCTCAACAAAAAAAAAATTAAAAAAAAAAAAAAGGAGCGAAGGAGCGAGACAAGAAAAACAATCGACCGTCGACTGTCCGCGCCATACTTGTTTGGGCGTGAACCCATGGCCGGCGTACTAATTCACGTCGCTTTCTCATGAGTGTACACGAGCGCGCTCGTTCATTCGAGATTTGCAAAACATAAAGGACGGGATGAATAAAAAAGAAAATGAGTAGGAGGGGCTTGTAAGGGAAGGGAAGGGAAGGGAAGGCTAATAGGTCGCAAGTGAGAGAGAAACGACGCGAATCGTCGCAGGAACGTTGCAGGAACGAAGCAAGTTAAAACGCCGGCCGGCGCGACCGGCCGGCCGGCTTCAAACAGCTGGTCATTGAGGACGGTAAACTGTTGGCTTTGCTAAAGAAGGCAATCGCGAATAGAGCCGAACGAAGTCGATAAGCGTCGTTCGAAGATACCTTGTCGTCCGCCAAACGGAATAACGAAAGAAAAAGAAAGAGAGAAAAGGGTGGGGAAAGGGAAAGGGAAAGGGAAAGAGAAAGAAACAAACTACAGGAACTTCTCGCGATAGAGACGCGTCACGCATTATATGTCCAAAGGTAGAAAGAGAGAACCGGCGATCCGGTAGTGGGAGAAAAGAAAGAAAAAGAAGGGGAAAGACGGATTGGCTAAGAGGTTCGGCAAAGAAGAACAGCCGATGGAAGGGCAGGGACGTAACTAGAGAGAGAGAGAGAAAGAGAAAGAAGGGACGCACACACGTTGGCGCGCTTTATTTCTCTTTCACTCGCTGAAGAATGTCCACCCTCTTCCCCACCCCATCCCATCCCATCCCATCCCATCCCACCCCACCCAACCAACCAAACCAAAGAGAACAATTATATATTGAATTGATTAGAGCGAGAAAGGAATGTCTCTTGAATAAAATAGTATTTGTACTCACCCGCAGAGTTCAACCTCGTGTTCTTCGGTATTTGTTTCGACGATTTCTTCAAGCAAAATTCGATCGTCAGTTGTAAAAACTGACATATCTTGAAGCGCACCGAGAATCCCGGTCCGCGACTCAACAAGCTCCCAGCAGCAGCCGCCGTTGTCGCGGTAGACGCGAGAAAACGTCGCTTCCGCCTCTTCTTCTTCTTCTTCCTCCTCCTCCTCCTCCGCCTTCTGTGCCACCTCCGCCACCTCCTCTTCCTCTTCCTCCGCCTCCTCCGCCTCGTCCACCTCCTCTTCTTCTACTTCTTCTTCTTCTTCTTCTTGTTCCTCCTCTCGTACGACGACACACTCCACTACGGACCGGAAAGAGAGAACGCGCGCGCGCGCGCGCGCACGCTCTCCTTGACACGGCGGCGAATTGTTACGCGTTAATGTCTACGCGTGATACGCGCGACAGACAAGAATGCGCTCTCTTTTTTTCCCTAGTAGCCCCTTTTTTCGGTCTTTTTATACGTTCTTGGTATTAGCAAAGAAAAATGTCAAAACGTCAATAATAAAATACGAATAAACGAGCGATCACAACTGTAGCAGCAATGCACTGATATATTCCACCATTAAACTAGTCACTAGGACGGAGGACGCGCGCTATACGCTCACACACAACGGCCGAACGCGTTTTGTAATGGCGATCTTTGGCGGGAAACAGCTGAGGGCCCCCACGACGCGTGCGAATCACTCCGCCGTTGCCGCCGCCGTTGCCGACGCCGTTGCCGCTAATTCAGGACCGTATGTAGACGCCGGCCGCATTGAGCACCCTGTATCACGATGTCTTCTCGCCGGCTTTCTTCTTCTTTTTTTAATTTTTTTTCTACTTTTCTACTATTACATGTCTCTTGATTCTTTTCTTCTTCCTTTTTTATCGAATTAACTTCTGGAAAGTAAAAAAACGTTGGTAGTAGGTATGTATTATTTGTCTACATTCAATAATAAGCGGCTTTTCTTACCGTGGTCGCATCATTGAATTTTGACATGTCGCACCACATATTACCCTTTTATCAAAACACACTAGCTGAAACACAAGATATGTCAAGGACACGACGAAATTGCATATCTCAATAGGACACACCTTCCCGTACGAAAGTTGCATCAACACAACTTGTGAACCGATTAAAGCAACGCATTGACAACGAGCGTGCGTGAGACTCTAGATGATTACGTCACCATTTGAAAATCTATTCTCTCTCTCTCTCTCTCTCTCTCTCTCTCTCTCTCTCTCTGTCTGTCTGGTAACACGAGAGAGATCCTCGTTGTCCTCCCTTGTTTCTCAAAAAGTTCGTTGGCCTGTGCTCGGGGCGACTTGCTTGCTTCATGCTACCCTGACATCGAAGACCCTTACTTCAGACCAATCCGAAGGTAGCTCGTCCCTCTCTCTCTCTCTGACACGCAAGACTAAAGGTTGGCGCCGCGTACCCCGTGTTCGCGTCTTCATTCCTTTCCTATCGTCATTCGGCCTTTACCATTAGTCAAATTCTTCGATCGTCCGACGGGAACTATTTTCACGTCGCGCAGCTTTACGCTAAAGGAATGATGCGGCCGCGCGGGAAACATCTGCCAGCTGGCGATGACTCCGCCCATAGAGTACGCCACTATCCCCACTCTGCATCATACATACATACATGGTATAGGCATATAGGTAGCCTATAGTAGGGTGGTAGGGTAATATAGGGTAGAATAGACTTCTAGAGACCTATAATCGACAGATCCTAGAATAGTGCGCTGCTATTCCTTTACTCCTATTCACGTCTCTTCCTTCCTTCGCTCCAATGCTTCCTTCGTTATCTTCTCTTGTCACGATTACACGAGGAAGAGAGTACACAGCGCCACGTAACGTAAATATCATTAATGATGAGAGCTACCGAGTACACGTGTACTCGCTTCACATACCATATATATATATATGTATATATCGTACATATAATATACTTATGTGAAACACGTCTCTTTTTCCAAGCTTTATCACGCGTCTTTCATAATGTGTTTCCCTACGATTTCAATAAAAAAATTTCTCTATTTTTCGTTAAATCTATTAATTTCGCTATTAAATATATTTTTCCTTCGATCATAAACATCGGAGCGATATCAAAATCTCGCATGGGCTTCATAGAATATGTGTACACACACACACACACACACACACACGTTTTCAATCTATTTTTAGATAATTCAATACTTCAATCCTAATCGTTTTAATCATTTTTAAATCGTTTATAATAAATATATAAGGATGTGTGAACACTTATTCATATTAGTTGTAAACAACTGTGCTACCATTTTCCTTCCTTACTCGATATACTTTTTTATTTTATCTTTCATCTTCATTCAATTAAAATCAAATGAAATATTTGTCTTCTTTTTTCTTATTACAAATATGATGTCAAGAATATCATCATTTTCTTGTTTTAAATTATAAGGAATGGTATTACACGCGAATGGAACAACGCTTACGCTATCTTATGTAAACAATGTACTTCCGTCATTATTTGCATGTTTCTTTACAATATGTGTAAAACATTAATCCTTAATCCTTAATTTATTCTTATAAAAAAGAAATATAAGTATTAATAAGCTTATAGAAGAAAAGAAAAAGAAAAGAAAAAAAAGAAAAAAGAAAGCATCAATCCGAATTAGCTTCAAATTTATCAAACCACGATAAATACTTTTATACACTATCATCGAAATATATCAACTGTATTCATATTTATTTCCCATAGAGTTTGGACTATAAGTAAAAAGAAATATATTACACTTAATAGACGATAAGTGGCTTCTTATGGGTTACAATTGTGAATACAGTTTCCGTGGTTGTAACTTGTTTGTAAATAATCGATGTTTTAAGTATGCAAAAGAAATGTCTAAAGAAGCATCAAAATATGATGTGAAATCATTTACAATAAATATCTTCTTATTTTTCTTAGACGAATTTGAAAACGAAAAGAGGCGATAGGCAATATATGTAGACGACAGCATATATGGAAATGGATTATGCTTTGTGACAAAAGCAATCGACCAAATTTCTACTTTTTAATAACGCAGCAAATATCACAGGCTGCATTTAAAATCTCTATGTATTGTAGTATATAATATAATTTACTTTGATATATTATATATGATCTATGACTTAAATTTCCCTGCACCATAATATCCTTTTACACGTGTTTCTTTTGTATCCTCTTATTGTTAGTAACATCTATTTAATGATTGCAATAATACTATGCAGTTGTTCTCTAGTATACGTTCAATAATACTCAAATATTTGGGTAATAAGTTTTACGAGTTTCTTACGAGTTCAATGAATATTCAATGAATATTTTCGGAAACTTTGCCAATTGTCAAAAAAAGCATGAAAAACATAGCTTTTGGAATCCTATTGAAAAGTTTTGTACTTTTTACAACTAAACGCATTAGTATATAGCAAACAATGAATAGAACAGAATAGAATAGAATAGAATAAATATTATAAATGTTTCGCCTTTTCCATTGTCTCTTCTCTTTTCTTCATTTCTTATTTAATAAAAAACATTTATACCTTATTATCAAAAAATTCGATAGAAATTGGATTGTAAGATGGTAGTAGATGCTATTCGATATGCTATGCATTTCCTCATTTATCCTTACAATACATTTTATAAATGTTCACAATCTGTTGAATATAAAAGAAAATGAATATATCTTTTTTTTATATTTGAATATGAACACCGTAATCAATGTTGTTAATCCTTAACTAATCCAAATGTTCTATTTAATCAATTTCGCTAGATTCTGGAAATTATTTCAACTGTAGTTTGAAGTATCCTTCTTCGTGACAAGGTTCTACAATCAATGGATAATTTGTCTCTTAGTTTATCAACAAAATTTGTTCAAATGTCAGATATAAGGTACAAGTTAAGTCGAGTGTTAATTACTACAATGTTTTGAAAAACAGTGAATAAATAATAAGAGCAACCTGTGTTAGTTACTCTGTGGTACTAAAATAGTATTTTATAAGTCAAAGCTGTGAGTTATTCTTATATTATATTTTATCTATTTTCTTTGATTCATTGTATTGACGAGTAAGTTGCGCATTAATATTGCGTACTTTAACTTGTACGTTCATACAAACGCATCAGCCAATTGGTAATAATTGTCATATGCTATTAACGGCATTCACTTAATTTTTTTCTTCTTCTTCTTCTTTCTTTCTTTTTTACCATTTGCCACTAATGTCTCGATATATTGTATTTTATTCTTAAAATAATATTTACAAACAGAAATATGGATATAACTTACATATCCTTTTAGCTATATGTACAAATGTATTATTAACTGAAATTGTAATCTGGCACAAATGAATGATTCATGTAGTCCATTTAATTATACTGACAAATTCAGATATTAATGGTATTTTTATAATCGTTATTATTTATGAAATGATATCATCATCGATAAACAAATACTATTTTGTACTTTATCATATTACATCATTATTTTATCTTATTTCACTTACTTTGTCTACGTGTAAACTGTAATACAGAATTTCTATAGTTTTTACATCATTTCATTTGTAAATTCTATTTCGGTTGGAAAACATTTCCTTCTGACTTTACCGATAAATGGCTGATGCATTTGCATTCGATGGATTGATTTAACTGAATCATGGATTTACAAATTATGGCAATACAGGGAAAATAACTCGCTAGAATGAGAAAACCTCCTAGGTAAAATAAATCAAATATTTATAAATACAAACACATTTAAAATGCATATATAAAATCTTATCTACATATTAATGTTAAATGTATCAAGTATTCTGCGTTATTTTGTACATAATAATGATTTCGAATAGCTTACTTTAGTGTCCATTTACATTAGCGTCCAAATGTATGTTCAATCAAATTCTGTTCTTAAGTTTTACAGTACGTAATAAAAGAAGATAGATAGAAAGAAAGAAAGAAAGAAAGAAAGAAAGAAAGAAAGAAAGAAAGAAAGAAAGAAAACTTATCATTACTTGTCGAAACGAATTACTGTCAGAAGGGGATATTAAACGCAGTGCAACTTAGATGTAACATGTGATGACTCAAACGTATTCACATGCCTTACCTGTAAATCCATGTTTAATCTATTTCGGTTGAAACTTATTCATAATATCAGCTATATACTAGGTATGTTATAATAATTTTTTTAGTCCTAGTTTCAATCTTTCCTGAGCTGGATTTACTTTGATTTTTAATTGTTGAATAAGATCATAAATTTTTAAAGAAGGTCCAACTTTGAAACCCGTTAGGTCTATTATTTGGTCCTTTGTTAGAGTTAGCAAAGTATTCCCATCAATTTTGCGTTTGCTAAAATTGTCACAATACGTTGCACAATCATTGACACGAAGAAATTGAGCAACATCAAAAACATTCCATTCAGATGGCACCAAATCACCACAATCTGAACCTTTTGGAACAACGTCAGCTATCCTTGGAATATACTTCGTATTTCCCGAAGTTACCTAAAATAATCAATATCTCAATCATAATAATAATAATAATAATAATAATGTTTTGATCTTTCCCTTATAAACAACAAATGTAATAATAAAAACTGAAATTACATTGATGTACGATGTCGCGATTCTTTCTTTGGGTGGTGGAGGGCTTTGCAAATCACTTTGCATATCGCTCAATGCTTGACCCTGTCCACTCGTCGGACTCGGTAAAGTTTGATCAGGACCAGCAGGTTCTTCTGCCGTTTCTGGCTCTCTACTTCCTTGTTCAGGTAAACTCTCAAGATCGCGTTCTCGTTCAATTTTTGTTCCTTGTGCTGGTTCCAATTCTCGTTCACGTTCACGTGCCATAACGCTAATACGTTCACTATGACGAGGTAGAATACTTTTTGCGCAAAATGCCTTGCCTCCTCTTTTTACTTTTTTCTTAGATTTACGTTTAAGGCCTCTTGGTAATTTTACTAAAAAGATTATATTTATATATATAAATGAAAAATAAATAAATATTAATATTTGCGTATGTAAATACCAGTAGGACTAGTGTTTTTAGCGAGTACACGGGGCCCCTCTAATTTATGATCTACGAGATCGCACCAACCAACTGGATAAATATCTGGACTTTGACAATCTAACCATTGATCATATTCATCCTCCCAACCATCAAAATGTACCCTTAATAATCGACCGATCACTCTGGTGATAGTAGCAACGCATACTAATCTAGGATCCATCAAATCAGCTGCTTCCAGTCTCATACCTTCGATGAATCCATGTTGGGGTATTTCCTACAACATATATTTATATAACGCTATATATATAACGCTATATATATACTATCTAGTCAAAAATAATAGTTATAGTTACCCTATTAAATAATTGTACAGGGGCTGGTACAGTATTTGTTTCCATCAAGTATGCGTCCCACGTAAAGGTGGTTGAATCATAACCTTTTGGCGGTGTAAGCGGTAGGCCATGCTGAGAACAAAACCCAATAGGAAATATACAGGGAGAACATGAATGATAGCAAAACCAATCGGCACCACTAGCATCTTCGTCGTAACTATCAATACGAATCATAATATAATCTTCTTTTAGAACTTGCATAACCGTGGCTGCGCAAATAGCAGAAAGATTAAGAGGATCGATAGCTTCTATTTTCATTCCTTCTCTAAAGGTATATCCTAGGTGGAGATGATGATTCTTTGGCACATGAAAAAGACCATCTGCAGCATCATCTTCACACAATTTTGCTTTAGAAATGCGTTCTAAATATTCAGGATATGCATCCAACGTTTGTCCCACTCTCCTTGCCCAACCAACAGGATGTATAAGAGGAGAGTCTTCGTGACACCAAAAACCATTATCTTCGGGCGGTGAATCATAATATCTCACGTGCAATCGCTTACCAACAATTTTTTGTATTGTAGCTACTTTAACTTGAGAAATTCTGTTTTTATCTACTACTTCTAAATGAAGCCCGCATCTAAAGCGAGATTTCATACTGTCATTAACTTTATTATAGAAATTAGTTGTTAATGTTCTTGCACCGGTTAACCGTCTTCTTAAAAAGTCCTTCCAATCTTTGTACTTATTGGCGATAGCTGTGAAAACATGATACATGTGAAAATGATATTGTATAAAATGTATAAAATACAAATAATCCTATGATACTTACTGTTTGGTGGTATGAGCGGTTTCCCAATCGTGGCACACCAACCAACAGGGTGAATATCATTGGAACAAAGCGATACCCAAAAATCTTTATCTGGATTATGACCAAATCCTTCATACCTCAAAAGAGCTCTATATCCGGATATGCGTAATACAGTAGCAACCCAAAAAGAGTCAGGAAAAGCTTCGCATACTTCATCGCAGTCAGTATTTTCCACTTCAACTTTCATACCCACCGTTATGTTGTCCCATATTTCAGATATGGGTGCCTGTAGGTATCCATGTAATATCAATTTGTAATATTCATTTAATTAAACTTATGAATGTTTCTTATGTACACTTACATGCTTAAAACAAGAAACCGGTGCAGCACAAAATCCAGGTTCAACTAAATGCGGGGTCCAATCATAAGAGCCTGCCATTTCTGCAGTTCTCTTCCTCCTTACTGGTAAATCTTCAGGCATTACTGGTTCTGTTATAACCTTTTCTTCATCTTCTTTGATAGGTTCGCTCAACTCTATTTCTTTTTTTATTACCTAAGAAAAATGATTTGATTAAGAAGAAGAAGAAGAAGAAGAAGAAGAAAATATTATGTGCAATGTTATGTGTTGCATCGAATTTGAAAAGGAAATGATGAGAAGATAGGTAAAAAACCTATCGTCTTGAAGAAATATCCAAAGTGTCTTACATCTTTAGCAGATTTTGTATCAGCAGGAGACTTGGCATTCATAGCTGTTGTTGGTTCTATGGGATACGATGGGCTATACGTCGAATCTGCAGTAGAAGCAGTATGCTCTGAAGAACGTGCACATGCTCTACTACAAAATCTTCGCTCTTTTGTATAGAATGCATGTTTAACTCCAATAGCACCACATTTTTCACAAACAGCTAAATAAGGAAGAAAACGATTGTACAATGGGTAGGATTAAACATAAATAATATCAAATAAATCGTTCTATAATTACCTATGCCATCTTTACGGATAGGAATGAAGTTTAAATCGGTATGCGGTTGATAGGCAATCGGTGTCTTTAAAATAAGCCCAGGATGTTTTATAGGCTTTATTTTTCGATTTCGTAATGGCGAGCCATCATGGGAAGTTTGAGTTGCCGCATTACTTACTACCTGTTCTCTATCATCGTCAGCCATATAATCTTCTAATGTTAAATATTCACTCATTTCTTGTCTTTCCGATTGCGAGTCATATTCCTAAATATACATTTATTATTTATATTTAAATCCATATTATTATTATTATTATTAAAACTTTACTTCTTGTAATATTACTTGTTGCATCTCTTGCGTATCCATAGTTTCCATAGTTTCATCCGGTTCTGAACACTCATTTGGATATTGAGGTGCTAAATATCGTACCATAGCTGTAGGAGCCATTTGATGATTTCTAATATCATCGTATGCATGTGAACTATGAGAAAAGAATGGACTTTCGCTTTGACGAGGGTCCAACATTAACTCGTGTGTAGGTTCTCCATGAACCATCATATCCCCCATCCATACCATCCCTAATTCTGGCATTCCTGAGATGGATGCATAAACTGCAATTTCACATACAACACACACATCCATTTTTATATTAGCATCATTATTTGAACGCATACGTACGCTTTTCTAACTAAATCAAATAAAACTAACCTAACCATTATTATATACTTTACTATATACTTTATTTATATATACATATATATATATATATACATATATATATATACATATAATATATTATTTTTTCTTTATACTACAGGATATATCAAAATGTTGATATAATAATAATTAGAGCACAATTTCAAATCTAATGGAAATATTAAGTGTGTGTGTGTGTGTGTGTATTTTAATATGCCGCTATAAATATATGCGGAATGTTATTTAACCTTAATTCATAGTTTATTCGACTTAAAATGAAATAATAAATTATTTATCGCGATGATTAATCTCATCGTTCTATTGCAAATAAAATAATGATAAAATATGTAATGACGATGATCGAAAGTACTTAATATATATTAGAAAAACACATACGAACCGTTTGAGGCTTGCATGTCCATGACAAAGCGTTCTTCGTTAAATCTGTCAATGCTTTTAACCGGTATTACCGTTCTTTATGTTTCTTACATAGTATCTGTTCCATCTCGATTGATGTATAATACACCATTCATGAAAAACACGGTTAGCCTATTTAGAGTCACTTAAAACCTATTCATTTTCCGCGACATTGTGAACAATAGGACAAAACATTAGGCGGTAGGCATTTGCTTCGATATTACTCGCTTCACTATCTTGCTTTTCAGTGCTGACAATCTTTAGAAAAATAAAACTAGACGATAATTTGATTTCTAATGAATTCGCCATTTTTAAATTTCTTTTCATCATGTAGTAATATTTGTGCATGTAATTATTATAAATACTATTTATGTTAGATATTTATCAATATTTGTAATATTAGACAATTAGAAAATTGCATTAATAAAAACAACATTGGCAGTGTTTAACAACAGTGTTTAATGAAATATTACAAGTACTTTTTTTCTTCTAATATTATTATATAGAATAATAAGAAAGATAAATAATAATATAGAGTTGAATATTTGAAGGGTCTGGTTTGAACATATTGAATTACATGAATAACAGAGGAATACTGTTACCTTTTAAATATCCAACATTTGTTTATTTCAATAAAGATCAAATAATACGTTATTATATAAGTACATATGTGTATGCATATATTTAATGTCATATAGAAAGAAAAAGTACAACTTTATACTTATCATCTTTTTTTAAATCTTATTTTTCTAAATTATCATAAATTAACATAATTACATTTCATTCTATACATAGCAATTACACTATAAAAAGCTACTTTAAGTTAATACTTATACAATACTTTCAACTCTATTCGTACGGTAAAAAATAATTATTATTGTTAATAAAGTCTTAAATTTTTTATATTTTTTATATTTTTTATTAATACGATATAATATCAGATTAAAAGAACTGAACATTAGGCACTATTATTATTCGAGCAAATGTGCATTCTCATGCTATGTACGTATATATACATATTTTATTGAAATGTTTGTATATGAAATAATTATCTTATTTATTATTAATACACTCTTGTAGACTTTTTCACTTATACATTTGCAGTTTAATTACACAAGAGTTTAACAAGGCAGAAGATATCAATCGTCCAGCGATGGAAGGAAAACAGCAATCTGAAGAGTTGAAATTATCCGT
Organism: Polistes dominula; assembly: GCF_049000335.1. Lineage (NCBI taxonomy): Eukaryota > Metazoa > Arthropoda > Insecta > Hymenoptera > Vespidae > Polistes > Polistes dominula. The sequence continues at coordinate 3,813,503 of NW_028301111.1, read as the reverse complement.
ACCTTGGGGACATGTTGCTGCTAAAGCGTGGGGTCATTCAGCTGATAGAAAAATTCTAGCAGTACATGGAATTTTAGACAACGCTGGAACATTCAATAGAATTATTAAATTTCTTCCAAAGGATTGTTATATAGTATGTATAGATTTACCAGGGCATGGATTTTCATCGCATTTTGATTCCGGTGTACCACTTAATTATTTTAGTTATATGTTGACTATACATCATGTATTAAACGCATTACAATGGAATACTTGCATTTATATGGGTCATAGTTTTGGTGGTCATATAGGTACAATGTTTTCTATTCTCTATCCGAAAAGAATTGAAAAATTAATATTATTGGATTCTCTAATGTCAAGGCCAACGTTAAACGAAGATTATGTTTCTAGTTTACAAGAAGCTTGCGATATTGCTATTAAAGCCGTTGAGAATAAAGTACCTCGGTTATATACCAAAGAGGAAGTGTTATATGCTTTGAAATATACAAGATTTTCAACCTTAAATTCAGAAGCTGCAGAAGCATTATTTGAAAGAGGTTTAACACAAATCAACGATTTATATAAATATAATCGTGACTTTAGATTAAAGAAATTTGTACTACCTTTCTATAACGTAGATCAATTATTGATGTGTATTGAAAAATTGTCAACTCCATGCTTAATTATTTTATCAAATTCTGCATTAGATATGAACGACAAATGGCAAAAATATATTTTAAATCAATTAAGTGGTAATAACATTTATACTGTAATTTATGTTAATGGAAATCATGATGTCCATAATAATTATCCAGAAAAAGTAGCACCATATATATGCAAGTATTTGGGTAGTAATAATAAAAGCAAACTTTAATAGGTTTCATAGAAAAATATTTTGCTAGGGGGTGATACTTTATCGTATATTATTCATTGTTTTGGTTTATATAATGCATAATTATATTAATAATATTTTATATTATATTGTTGACTTTAATTCATTTTCTAATACTAATGCCACGTGATTAATAAAAGAATTAATTCTTTTTACATAATACACATGATCTAATTTATTTTTTTTTCTTTATTTGCTCTTAACATTAGACACACAAGATAATACTTAACCTATAATAATAATAATTAATTTTGAATTTGTATTTTACAATTACACATGCACAGTGCAATTATGCTACCAACATAAGTTATTAAAAACAAAAAATGTAACTGCACTGTTGAGAAGGAAGCTGCTTGCTAGGGAGATTTTCTCCCACGTGGGAGCCATCACGCATGCGCATGCTGACGTCTAGCTTGACGGCGGGTTTTTTAAATGGACGTAGCTATGTGCAACAATGGGTAAACGTAAAGGACCCTTCCCAGTCGTTTCCCGTGTTTTTCGTTAAAATGAAGGTGTGAATTGCGTCATTTTATATAATATATTGAATTGTAGTGCAATATTAGTGTGTTATTACGATATCCCATATTTGAGTGAAATATATACGTTTTTGTAGCAGTGCGCATGCGTGGGAAATGTGCATACTGCCATTCAGTACTCTACATATACATATGACATATTACAATACTTAGAATCATCTACATATTACCGGTATAGAAATAAAAGCGAATCGAAGAAAATAAGATAATATTGCTTGTTACTACTACATTTTTTTAGTCAAAAGACTACGGAACTTGATTTAACTAGAAATGGATCAAGAACTTGTCAACAAATTTATGGAAATAACTGGTAAGGAGGTTCTATAAGCTTTTATTATTTTTTTTTTTTTATCAAAGCATCAATTCATTATATTTACTTTTCAATATATAAATACAAACCCTTTCCTTTTTCATTTTTTAACATTACTTTATTACATTTTACAAATATTTGACATATTACACAATTAAGGTTATAATTAAAAATCTATTAAGATATTACTAGTGTTTATTAATTGGTAATGTTATATCAATGTTGTTTTCCTTCTTTTAAGGAAAAAATGAAGCTACAGCGATCCAATATTTATCATTAGCGGATGGAAATGTAGAAATGGCAGTTACTTTGATGTTCGAAGAGGGACAAACGCCCCAAGTCGAAGTAGAAGATTCTGAGCCAGAAGTACGTCCTCCGATATTACCTAGACAAGAAATATTGGTTGACTCCGAACCTATGTTTTCGATTCCAAGGCTGCCTACTGCTTTCGACAGATTTAGAGATTTTGCTCTTGAAACACGTATGCATATTATATTTTCTGATCTATTACGTCTATCTATTACGATCTATCTATTATATTACAAATGTAGTTGAAGAAAACATAAATATCCTTTCGCTTACTTACACTTACAGAACGACAAGAAGAAGAAATGACTTTAAGAGTTTCCGGATTAAAAGAGAGCTCTCAACCTAAGTTGAAGCGTTTAGAAGATTTGTTTAGACCTCCAAGTAACATTTTATTCCTTGGTACCTTTGCGGATGCAAGGGAGCATGCAAAGTCTTTAAACCGTTGGTTACTAGTTAACGTTCAGGATTCTCAGGAGTTTGCTTGTCAAGTTCTTAACAGAGATGTGTGGTCCAATGAACAAATTCAAGGAATTGTTAAGGATCATTTTGTTTTGTGGCAGGTATATAGCAGCGCTTGATAATAGTTGTTATTATTATTTTATTTGAAAATCTTATCGGCTTTTTCAATAGGTCTTATCAAATACGAAAGATGGAAGAAATTACATAGATTTTTATAAAGTAATCAATTATCCGTATCTATCTGTAATAGATCCTAGAACAGGAGAATGTATAAGAAAATATAATCACATTACTATAGACAGCTTGATATCCGATTTAAATGACGTTTTAAGTGTTCACGCATCACCAGAAGGTGCTTCCAATGATGTATGCAGTCATACATCTAATAACGTGTCATTACGTGCAAAAAGGAGTCACTTATCAGAGACATCAAAAAGTGTTTGTATACCACGCCATATTTGTTTGTTTGTTTGTTTTTTTCTTTTTTATTAAAAATTTATAAAAATTATATATTAACGTTATTTCATTGACTTTATTAGGATTACGCTTCGTGCAGTCAAAGTGTACAAAATGTAGCATTCGATAGAGATTCTGGTTAGTACTTTCTGACGCTTTTCTTCTTGATCAAATTGTGTTTTTTTATTATTAAATGAATTAATTGTACGTTTTGTATTTTACAGACACTTCATGCAAACAACAACTGGATGATAGTCAACATAATAGTAATATAAATATTTCGAGCAATAGTCCATGTATTTTGAAAAAGAGAAAACGAATCGACAATACAGATCAGAAGATTGAATCTCCTAATAGGGTATAAAAAAACTTTACTTTATATTAATATTAATGCTTGGGAAATAAATTAATTGTTTTTATTTTGATGTGAATAGAAAGAAGCAGTGGTAGGCAAGATGGAAGATGATCAAACCGATATAGATGCTGGTTAGTAAACAAATTCAAAAATTCTATACACACACATTGTATGGCATTCTTAGTAGAATAGTATAGTTAGCATGGTCCTTATTAATGCACATTATTATCATTTACATTTATAATTAAATTGTAACATTACAACTTATTTTTTTTAATTATAGATAATGACAAACCGCTTTTACGATTATGTTTACGATTACCCACTGGTGACAAGGAAACACTGTCCATGCGTGCTACTAATACTATCGAAGTTAGTGTTTAATGTTTTATCATCTTCTTTAACTTTAATTACTCTGTCATTTAATATAATACTTATTTATTAATAATTGCAGGATTTTCTGAAAAAAATGGAAGACATGGGTTATCCACAAGCCGATTATACATACTTGGTCCCATTTCCAAAGACAAATATTGGTATACTTGCAGTAAATATTCCTTTGATAGATACGATTTTATTTCCATCAAATACAGTATTTATAACAAAAACGTGAATATGTCTGTGCATAGTATATTTATCTTAAGTTATTATGTTATAAATAATTAAATATTTAATATTTCTTATCCAGATATTTTGCATTGTGAAAGATCTTGAGTACCTTATCTTATACTACATGTTCAGAATTGCCACGTCTTTAAATTTATATTGTTTTCTTACTTAATTATATTAATATCTTATTTGCATTTACAAACAAAGTTGTAATACAACCACTAGAAAATTGTAGTTGTTGTGTAATACTTGTATACGTCCCTTTTTACGATTTTTATAGGAATAGTAAGTGAAAAAAAAAAAGAAAAACAAACAAATTAAAAATAAATATGTGTAGATTGCGTTTCAAATATCTAATGATTTTTATTACTGATTTCGCCCAATGTTATTCCGTATAAGTATGAACAAAATATGAGAAGTATTTTCTTTTCTTTTCAGGAGCTATTAGAATACATTTTAATGAAGTCCAACGATGGTACCATCTTATAGCGTATCAATGGCTTTCCGACAGTGTTTCAAGATGGCGTTGCAAGTACACCATCTATCCTAAGCAGGTAATGTAGTGTTCTGTAAAATGATTTGCTCCAAGATAATTAGAGAGATAAGGGACATTGATTTCGAACTTTTCTCGTCATATTTGATTAAATTAAATGGTATGGCAGTAGAAAAATGATGAAGAAGATTTCCGAGTAAAATGAGATCGGATTAAAGGTACAATTAATTTCTCCATGTATTTCGTTTATATATTTACAATTTGACAACAAAAACATTAAACGTAACAGGCAGCCTCGCTCTCAACCGGAAGGTATATTTGAAGTATCTTTCTAATAGAGCGCGAGGTCAGCTAAAGGTCACATAAATATAATTATATCCGTCATAATAAATTCATTACAATATGTATCGTGTATAAATGTCGCGCATGTGTTTGCGTAAGTGTAAGTGCGTGTATTGTGTGGCTGCACATATGTGTATTTCTGTATATATTCATATGTATATATATATATATATATATATATATATATATATATACATAATATATGTTATTTAAATTTCTTAACATCGTTAACTCTCCCGAGTAATGCCTTTTTCTGCATTTCTTTATAACGAATACTATATCCAGCATTTTTAAATCTTTATTCTTTTCCTTTTCTTTTACTTGTATTTTTGAAATATAGTTAGATTGTCCATACTTGATGATATCGCGTAATCGCCCTCGTGGCCCTCCAGCCCTCTTTTTTTCACAAAAGATTTGCATGCTTGTCGTCTTTCTTTATATTTTTTTTCTATTCAAGTATTTTCGTTTACAAAGTAGCACGATTATTCGCTAACAAGTCTCTCCTCATTTTTCTTCTCTTCTTATGTCTTATCGAAAAACACGCAAAACATATTTTTGATTTTGTCTTATTAATATTTTTTGTAATTTTGTGTCGTTTTTTTTTCTTCCCCCCCCCCTCTTACTTTTTGTCGATAAGTTTATGTACAAAAGTTTTGATTCGGCTTTTATTACGTAAGTCTACATTCGATAGTTTTTCATACACATTTCGATCAGTCACAGACGTTCCCTTTTACAACACTTTTCTCGAATCTTTTGATTGTTTATAATATTATCCTCTGAAATTTTTCTTTCAATATCGTGGCAGTGTAATACGCGTAACGAATTCTTATCCTTATCCTTTAATCTTACTTAGTCTATATGTATAATCATATTTTTACAAAAAATTCACGAATAGCATATACATACATATACGGTGCGAGATAAACAGTTGGCCGTTCATTTTCATTTTGCATCGATCGGGTAGACAAAGGGAATTCAAAAGAAATCCAACCAAAAAAAAACTGATATACTCTTGTATTAGCGTTGATATCGATACCGTAATGCCTACGAGGCATTAGAAAGAAATAAATCAAATGCTTTTTTTATACGGTTGTTAATTAATTTTTTTAATAACATCAATTGTCAGATAATCATGAAAATTACAACTTTATCATACATATTTATATATATATATATATAGATTTAATATACAATTAATGAACTTATTTGTTGACTATATAATATTGATTTTCTTATCGATATGTACCAATATTTCATCTATGCATAGTAGGTACATAGATGATGGTATCGACGTCTACGCCTTTACGTGGTAATAGATTTTCTTCCTCCCTTTTCGTTTGAACAATACAATCAATTGTAAATGATTTAAATCTGGCAGCAGTTAATATGGCAGTATTTAAAGTATTTTTACGATAAAACATATTTACACAGAATTAAGAACAAGTGGTGGTAAGTTTCCCGATGAATTGCAATGATGCATCCATGACAGCTTTGTACACCCTAATAATACGTAAAATGATTTTTTCACGATCCAACATTTATAAATTATGGATTTTTCGCTGGTCAAGTCGGGTGTACAGCAAGAAATGTAAATATAAAATAGATAAAATCTTAACACAGCGGTATTTTGGTAAAACACGCGCAGACGCTGTAATAAATCATAGACATCGCGCTTCAGAGTGTCACTTCCCGTATAAATCATTGATGTGTTCGCGATAGGAGATAAATAATCGAGTAGACAAGCTTTTGCTTGTGACTTTGAAGGATCGTCTAATAGCCACGAGGAGAATCATTGTAGATGTACAAAGCTCTTTCTCTCTCTCTCTCTCTCTCTCTCTCTCTCGTAGTTTATTTCTGGCCATCCGGAACATTACTCGCACACTCACACGCGCACATGCACAGTATCTTTCTTAACGTAGAAACGGAATACGAACGAAAAAACGATACGCGTTAAAGTTTTTCCTTTGCAATTTTCTTCACCTTCTTTATCTTCGTTTTCGTCTTCGTCCTCTTAGAAAGTAGCAAACTTTGGCGGGTTTATGGTATAAAGTGTTACCTTATGTATTTACAAAGAACATCTAACATCGTGGTAGATAAGTAATTTATATGCGAATTTGTTGTCGCGTTTATTTCTTTGAAATCTCTTTTCTCTGTTTTATTAATTATCGAAGAGGAAATGTATTTTTTGATCGATCATACGCCTTTCAAAATTGATCTCTATCTTCTATCGTTGTTGATACCTACACGGTATATATCCTGTTTAAGACAGTGTATACGTATCTTAAGATAGATTTAATCTTTCAATTTATTTCAAATGCGAAATCAAATGATTTAGAAAATAACAAAAAGAATGATTTTTGCGTAACCCGCTTAGAATACTTAGGATTAGTTTAATTTGCCACTGAGGATGCGAGTGACGGACTTTATATATATATATATTATATTTTGATATCTATGTGTCAGGGTTGCGTGTCAAAGAGTTTGTAGGATAGAAAAGAATGAAAAATGTATATTGATACAGAGAGAAGAGATGATTGATTTAGGCTAATTGTAAGTTTGATTGTTTTTCCTTTCGTCCAAGTAGTAAGCGATCGATGATAAGAGTTAAATCGATAAGAGTTCCTCGAGTTAGTTTGTTTTTTCTTCCAATTATATGAATAAAAAGGAAGACGCGTGTAGGCGTGTAAGGGCGCGAAAGTACGTAAAGTGGTTGCTTCTTTCTCTTTCTCTCTCCCCCCCCCTCCCATCTCCTCGTCTAGTTTTTGATTAGAAAGACGAGGAGTCTTAGAGCAAGGTCGACGCCGTTAGGACGTCCGGGACGACCGGCTTCGGAGGGGGGTCTAAGCATCAGACTCGCATTTCGCTCATCGTTGCTTGCGAGACGCGGCTCGAGACGGTTGTACTTTGCAAAAGGGGTTGGTTTTCTGGAGGACTCTTCGCACGGGGTGGTGGTGGAGCACGCGGTACTGTCAGGTGTATAGATCCGTTAGGTGGTCCCTAAAAAAGAAAACAAACAGAAACGCCAGTCTCTTAAGTCTTCTCATTGTAATCATATAAATAATTATTTTAATTATACGAGCTTCTTTCCCTTACTTGAGTTTGCGCATTTATGTCTTGCATTACCGAAGCACGAGGAAGCGTAGCGTGTTGTTGCTGATGTTGCTTTTGGTAATGATGTTGATGTGGCAGGGTGTGTGTACCTTGTAAAGTGTTAGGCTCGTTCGGAGGTCCCTTCATCACGTTTCTAAAAGGAAAATCAAATGGTCATAATGGTTATTTCAATGAAATTACCTCTTATGAAATAGTTCGATTTACCTTCTTAGCATTTCATTTTCAACGTCGACGATAACTTGACCGCTACCAGGGAAATGCGAATGCGACGGAGGTGGTTGTTTCAACTCGTTGAAACCTCGCGGGCCACACTGTTGATTCAACATCTGTTGCTGTTGCAGGCTCTTGACCTCGAGTCTCGTCTTGTCTCGTTGATAATAGACACCGGCGAATATGAGAACGTTCAATATAAGTAGACTACAGCCGATCGCTATCGTCACACTCAATGCTGTCGAATATGCGGCGTATCTAGAAGAGTCATTAAATAAACACAAAATAGAGCATACAGGTGTTTGAATATGTTTGTTTTTAGGTATAATAGCTTTTTACCCAGCTGCATCGAGACTGGCCAAAGTGTCGGTGCTGGCGTTGTGCATATTTTGAAGATTCGTGCTTTGAATAAGACTGACGCAGGTAGTGATGCTGTAGTCGGTTGTGGTCGGTGGTTCGGTACTTAAATTCTTCCTTTTAAATTCTTCAGTGATCCTACTCAAAGGATCAGGCCTGACCAAACCGTCGTAAAGGCTCGGATCGGCGTGTCCTCGGAACAGATTGTGTCTCGAATCAACGTCCTCCATTCCGGCACGATGAAGTTCCGGTACGAGTCGTAGCCATACGGAAAGCTGATGAGCTCGATAATGATTTTTCACTTTCGGCCTCATTCCTAAACAAACAAATTCAAATGATTTCTAATGAATTCTTTTTCACGACTAATTTGTGCTTTAACGAAACTTGACAAACATGACATTTATTCAAATGAAATTTTATTCGTTATTGAATTTGATCGAAGATATATATGAAAAAGCAAAGTGTACTTATCGGATTAATTATAAACAAAGTATGTATTATGGCAATTGATGATGATTTATTAAACAAAGAAGATTATTTTATCGTATTACGACATCCAGCGATATTTTAAACGATAACAATTTAATTTTCACTTCCGCGAATGATAATTTAATCGTAAAAAGCTACCTTGATAAATCGTAATATTGTAGATAATAAATCTGTTTTCTTTAGGAAAATTTTACGCAAATATAAATATGAATCATCCAAACTATCGCCGTGCGATCGATATCATTCGACTGAATTATTTATAATATATAGAAAGTCTGTTTAGGGAATATTTCATATAAATAATGTTACATATGTTTCTTCTTCATTTCTCAACAAAATTTGTTTAATCTTCTAACAAGATTTGAAGAGAGATAATCGGCGTCATTGACAACTTGAACTATTAATCAAGCATAGGCCGAACGTAACGTGACGACGTTAACGTACCGATCGATTGTGCTGTAGAAAATTGAATAGGGGAAATCGCTTGAATATAAACCACAAGCTGACACAATCATTGACGAAATTGTCTAAAGCAAACGAACGCTGATTTGATTAACAAAACTTCTTGTATTTCTTTAATATTTAGTTGTCCTTTTAAATATGTATGTATATGTACTATTTCATATTATTCCTTTTGCTATTTCAATATAGAATTGAAACATAGAATTGAATTGACAGGAGTCAAGTTTTGAAAACAAAAGTGTTTTCATTACAAAGTAAACGAAAGTGAAAAGAAATTTGCCGATAAGCAAGCTACGATAGATAAAAATTCGATAAAAAATATCTTTACAAGCAATCTTGTTTATAACAATGATTTTGATCGGTATAAAAGTCCTCTTTTTGCCACCATTCGTATCAGTCAACGTTCGTATATTCAGACAGAACCAAGCTTCCTTAGAATGGCGGGTAAGTTGTATTCTACAATGATATCCAATGATATAATATTAAAAGAACATTTTACAAAAGATTTTCTTCTGTCTTAGCAAGCTACCAATTGATAATTGTGTTCACGATCAGTGTGATCGGTGTGTACGGTTTTTATCCTGGTGAGAAGCCGATACTTCCGATACCAACAAAATGTCCGAAAGTAGATACATTAGAATATACCGTACACATTGCTCATGAGACTAATTGTTCGAAATTTTATAAATGTTTTAACGGGGAAAAATACGAAATGGATTGTCCAAAATATCAGAAGGGTCTACTTCATTTCAATAAACTTTTGCAAGTTTGCGATTATCCTAAATCTGCTGGATGTCAAACTAACAAGGGACGTGACGATGAAGGATTAGCAATGAAGAATATCAATGATGTCATCTATGATGCAGGGGAATATGCCGATAACGTAGAGGTCAATTTGATGTGCCCAAAAGGTGCCAATGGTAGAAGATGTACTTGCCAATGTTCTTGCAGTAGTAATTATGTATGTCAAAATGGAAAGCTTATGTCACTTAAGATGCCTTAAGAAATGTCTTCAAATCTATTAAAATATTTTAATCTCTTAACGAAGAAACATGTGCAATAAAAATTGTAGTAAAGTTTAAATATTCAGATATTTTCTTGTTAATAAAAGATATATGCAAGGTAGAGGAAAAAAATAGTTAAGGCGTGTTCGTTTATTAAAACATAGAAAAAGTGTTGGTAATTAAATTCTCTTGAGGACCAGTACTAAGGGGGTAACGTTCCCATTCATTTTAAAAAGGTCATTTTGGCTGGCTTGATTGTAATAAAATAGGGAGTTCTCGCGTATCGTCCATGTCTATGCAAAATTTCTCTCTTGCGTTCCTCCAATTAAATTCTAATTATATAAAAGAAAGAAATGAGTCGAGATATCGCTTACCAATGACACGAGCGTGATCTGGCACTGTCCTACGGCACGAGAGGAACGTGTTTTGAATGATTAAACACTACAGTATTAACGATTCGAATGCCAGCTGATTTCCTAATGAGAAATAACTTAAACTTTAAGCGAGCTTTGTACTTGAAGGAAGGAAAACCGAAAGGAATAGTCGTCGATTGCAATGGGAATCGTCAAAGTTTGACATCGAATGCAGCATGTGCGTGGGGGGGTATGTGTAGGTTGTATTATCGCGTTCATCGTTGCGGTTGTTCTCCTATCCTCTCGGATCACTCGACGGAAAAGCCACCGAAGGAGGAGGAAGTTTGTAACGTGTCGACCGCAGCACATGTCACGAGAAACATATAAAGCGCAACACCGAAAACGACCGGTGTGTCGTTGGTGATACTCGTTCGGCCTGCACTCCACGTTCGAATTAATTTGCATCTTTTGAAAATACAAGAACGCAATTGCATTCGAGCTTTCCAGTGGAATCCTTTGATTACCGTTGACCATTCGCTCGTACCTGCTCTGCCTATCCTCTTACTCCTTGCTAAAGCACCAATTCTTGTTATCGAGTTATAACGAAGAGCAAAATAACATTCCATCAAAATCTCTTGTTGACCAAATAGGAAAGATACAATATGTCTCGTTGCGTAATAATAATTTTCCATTGTAATAAAAAAGCGAGTGCATTAGCGCGTTATCGTGGAATACTTTGTTGGTAGTTAAACAAGGGGGAGGGGGGGGTCGATATCGGTGGTGCGGTTTATCGATTATCCGAGTTTGTGTGTAACTTCAACTTTTACACTTTGCGTGCAACATTGTGTATAACTGAAGTAGACTTGAAAGTACCGAAGCGTTAGCTCCCCACAGTTGCCGCGCGAATATCTGCCGATGATGCTTTATGATGCCGATGATGGGACGAACTTTGAACACTTTTATACAATACTTTTTTCTTTAGAAATAGTCGCTCGACTGGCGAAACTAAAAAATAACTTTTTCATTCGGAGGGAAATCAATAGGATTTTGATCGACGTCGTCCTGTCCGATTGTCATTAATTCGACGATTCGATTGTTATTAATCTACAAAAGAATAAAAAAGAATCGTAGAAAAAGATGAAAGGCGATAGATCGAGATATCTTCTTAAGTGGAAAGAAATGAGACGGGTCTGTCCCAGGTTCCGCACGTATAAAGGATAGGAAAAGGAAAGGAAAGGAAAGATGTTTCCCCCATAGGTAGCACCACCCTTCGAAATTCCTTTTAAGGGGAAAACGATCGTCGTGCAATCTGTCGAAGGTGTCACTCTCGCGAGGGCCGATAGCAGATTGCGAAAACTCGGAAAAAGGGCCCTCTCTTCGAGGAAATAGATGGTACTTACCTACCTACCTACCTACCTACCTACCTACCTACCTACCGTTAATTAATCATTCCATCGACGTATCAAGGAAAAAATATATATCTTCGAACGCTGAGGAAAATAACATTAGGGGGTGTATGACGGTGATCCTGGCGCAAGTGGAAATCGTAGAATACTAGCGTTGCATGTAATGGCAATTTCTGCCATCGATTTAGAGGTAAATACATACATTGGCAGGAACGTTATTAGGATAACGCTGACGAGCACGTTCCACCTCTCATCACCTTTTCCTTTCGTATTTCCTTCGCTACATAAATTAGTCGAGCGTGCATAGCATCCAAATATTCGCTATATCGTTGGAAGAGACATTATCTATCTATACATGAAATATTACTTACCGATTTCGAGATATTTTTGATGCGTAGGGTCGTACTGATCCCACGTGAGACTTCTAAAACGACTTTTTTCTCTGCTAGCAGGTAAAAGCCCACTGTCGTTTCTCGTGTGATGATCGACGCCATTTGGATTCCTGCAAAATAATTAGAATGACATAGTAACTAGTAAAGTATAATAAAGACGTTGTAGAAAATGACTTTTGTAATTGAATTGTGATGGAATAAGGTCGTGTCTAGGGTACATATAATGGGTATATAATAAATCTCTTGGCATAACCGGATGGCGAATATCACATAGCAGGATAGGTTCGATCTAGGTAGGTAAAAGAGACTTATCATCGAGCGAGATACATCTATGAGAGCCTTCGTAGTAGATACATAGATATAGATATAAGGGAGGAGGACGCGCATCCATCCTCTGGGACCCGTTCGTGGCTTTTGCCAGCAGCGTTCCTTCGAGGGCCGGAAGTAATACACGCTTTAGCTCGTTCCGTTTACATTAGCCTTCGCTCGGTATACCCTCGTCGTCCCTTTGCTAAGGCCCTTTAGCAACAGCCTTTACTTTCAGCTCGCACTTTCGACATCCTTTGAGGGTTTAGTCTTCTCCTCTATATGTTATCTTTCTTCTTTGTCTTTTGCGTTGTCTCGTTCTTGCCTTTTTCCAAAGTTACAGCGATACCCTTTATAATTAGTTTAAGGGTTTCAAAGCTTTTCTCAACTTTCATCTCTCTTTCTCTTTTGCTTTTTACATTTTTTTCATTTTTTTTTCCAAATCAACAATTTTCCTTTTAATAATCATTTGAGCAACTTTTATCGTCTTATCTTTCTCACTCTCTTTGATTATTATTACTTTGACGATTTGGCAAATGATACCATTAAAAGGTATGCAAGGTATTGAATATGAAAAATAATCCGCATGTGCGAGTTGGAAAGAAAGCTTGTCCGCATTTAAAGAGTTTAAGTGCATATTCATTAATCTTACCTTAGGAGGGAGGGCCTCCTAAAGATTTACTTTCTCGAAAGGTAAACTCGGTGTAATTCGAAAGTAGGGCATATTGGGGTGAGTATTTTATTTAAACAGAGTTAACCATTAATCTTGAAGATTTTATCTCGCGTCGTAAGAGTCTGATATTTCCGGCTATTTTCTTGTAATTTTGCGGTCTTAAAATGTTTCCTTTCTCTCTATATCTTTTTGAAAGGAGAACTCGAAGAGACAACTAGAGGAAAGGAGAGAGAGCGAGAGAGAGCGAGAGAGAGCGAGAGAGCGAGAGAGCGAGAGAGAGAGAGAGAGAGAGTAATAAAACTTTGATTACGCTGTAATCTTTCTCCCTTGATGTAACGCATAAGCAGAGAAGAGTTTACCCCACGGGCTAAACTTGGCCGTAGTTTCCGATGAAATCCTATTGTATTTTACCTTGATAACTATTACGGTACGCGAACGTGCTCGTTCCACCGAGAAGTACAAAATGAAGATTCTTTCATCTTTTATTCGTTTATTCGTTTATTCGCTTATTCGTTTATACGTTTATATGGATATCAAGTTCTTGCTTTTATAACTTCCATTTCGTGATAAGAAATCTGCTAAAGAATTTCAAACCTTTCCAAAGAATATTTCAATCACATTTTATTGACCATATTTACCTTTTCCAATTAGTTGTCAAAAGAAGCTACCTGTTAGCTGATTATATCTTATATATTATAAATAGGTTATCGCGTTAATAGTTTGCTACGAGTTTAATATATATATATATACGTTATATATGTATAGAGAGAGAGAGAAGGAGAATGTAGTCTTAAAGACAAAGGACTTGGACGAGGATGCATTCCCAACGAGACTATCGGATAAGGTATAACAGTAAGGATCGTGTAACCACACGACCGAGAATAATCTATAATGCAAGGGCAAGTTTGGTACGCGATCGTCCCTTCGGCTCCCGAGACATTATAAAGCTCTCTTCGGTTCTAGATCTTCGTCAGCTAACATAATTCTACGCTTGTAGGGTAGATTCCTTGTCATTCGACGAGCCTCTCTCGCACACGTATACGCATGGGTGCGCACGTGCTTACAAGGAAACGATTAAACAGCTATGCTAAAGCTTCCCACTCTACTCCCTTTCTCAAGAAACATCCTCTACTCGAGTACGATCAAGGTGCTGCGACACCTAAACTGAATACGTAATAATCCACGAGTTTAGAATAAACACGCGATCGTGCACTTAACGCGGACTGCATTTAACCCTCTTTACATTTTCTATCGTGGTTCGTTTCGTTATAACTTTATCGAACTGATATTCATTTCGCAAATTGACAAATCGAAATGATATCAGTACAATATAAAATAATTCAATACGTTCATTTGAAAGCTTTCAGTTTCTAATCGCAAGCTGAGAATGGCTTATTTCGATTGTTCGCGACTCGATAAATGACTTCTGACTTCTTTAGTGAGAAAAAGTGAGAAAAAAGAGAGAAAACCAAGCAAAATCGTTCGCGCCGAAATTGAAGCTCGAAATATGAGACCGCGAACGTATAAAAGCTCCTGCTGCTCGTGCACTTTTCCGACGAAAAGAAAGATGAGATGAAGAGACTTAAAAGGGGTACACCAGGCGGCTCTACAAGAATTCTATACGATATATGTTATAAATACGACATATTTCAGCAGCAGTAGTATTGCGATATCTTTTAATAATCGTGCACAAATGAAGATATAATATAACATTTGTTCAACGAGTATTCTTTTTTCATCATATTTTCAATTATGGAAGCAATGTCGACGCGTATTATGACGCGTATAAAAAGATCAATATCTACACTTGAACACTTTACTTCATTGAATGCATAACTTTGTTAATGTAACGGTGAACGTGTGTTTTTAATTATTAACAATTGAACAACATGTATGTATGTATCTCTGTGTATATAAATGAAATCATTCGGACTTTATATTCTTGCATAATCGTAGAAACAATACGTTTAAATATTTATTGCAATAGCATAACAGAGATTTACAATTCCGTTTATTTCGATTTGCATTATCGATCATCATTCTTCGTAAGGCAAATATAATAGTTTGTTGTTTGATTCGTTTAATCGATGCCATTTGGGGAGATTATCTACAAAAGAATATGGAAAAAATTCTACTCTATGCATAGTAATAAAATGCATTATAATAAAAACAATTATTCGTGATGAATGCTAGATAAGCTAGTTATGTATTGTTACAGCTCGCATGCGCTTTTCAACCTGCAAATCGATTTTTTACATACTTCTATTAGACAAATCCAAAGAATAAAAGGATAGTTTAACAGGAAGGAGTAACACATACGGATTGAGAACGGATACTTGTTCGGTTTCGC
Source organism: Polistes dominula (assembly GCF_049000335.1). Taxonomy (NCBI): domain Eukaryota; kingdom Metazoa; phylum Arthropoda; class Insecta; order Hymenoptera; family Vespidae; genus Polistes; species Polistes dominula. The sequence goes on along the minus strand of NW_028301111.1, from coordinate 3,797,650 downwards.
GAAAGGAAATTGCAAAGTGGTTGCCTTTAAGAAGGCTTTTCGAATAACGAACGACATGAAGTACAATTATTTACCTCCGTTATCGTATGTGAGAAATAGTTTGAAATGCAGATCGAAGGAATATCTTGTAGAAAATAGTTTACACGGTGTACCATACTTTGCCGATCCTACTCGTCCAAAATGGGAGAGGTAATTTTTACAAATCATCATTTACCTGATTTACATTTATTATTAGTCTCTCTTTTTAGAGGATTATGGTTTTTATTAACGATTGCGTCAATCGTAGCAACTGTCATCACGATTAAAATCATCTGGGATAAGTTTCAAAATAATCCAACTTTAACTGAATTAGATGTCCACGTGAACGAAGCGGAAATACCTTTTCCACAAATATTTCTTTGCTTTGAAGGAAATCAATTTAATCTGTCTGATATTAATAATGTAGGACAATTTTACAATGCTTGTCGTTCAATCAATATATTATTATTATTATTATTATTATTGATTACATTTTTTGTCCAAAGGTTGAAAAAAAGAATTATATTAAAATATACGAATGGATGTGGAACGAAAAGATAAGCGACGAAACGAAAAAAACCTTGTCCGGTGTGACAAATTTCCGCAATGTCTTTCAACGATGGACACCCAGATGCGATTCTGTATTAAGTAACGTTATTTCCACGTAAGTTAAGCCTTTTATTTATTCTTTCACAATTGATTGACACTTTTTCTTTCTTTTTTTTGTTGAAGAAATAAGAGACATATTCGGGGAAGGGATTTTAAAAAGATTGTCACACCTGCTGGAGTATGTTGCAAATTTAATTTCTCTAAGCTCGTAGTGTTTGAAGATATGCCATTTGTATTGGAAGTGAAATCTCTCGTGTTTCCACTAAAGTGACGTATATCTTTCGTTAACAGAAATATTTTCATGTTCTTAATGCGATTATTTATTTGTATTCATATTTTTGTTCTTTTTTTGTAGACTTTATATAGCGGACAAATTCGATATGGGACCTAGTCGAAACATTATGCCTCACATCAAGCTTAGAAAACCTGCATTTATGCAGCTTGACGTATTTCAGACTTACGTAACTCCGGATTTGCAAATGTTATCGGATTTTCAAAGACAGTGTCATTATCGTAGAAAGAAGTGGTCTTACAATAATTGTCAATTGCGTTGCCGAATTGATGATATATCGAAACAATGTAAATGTTTACCATGGTTTTTGATTAAGGAAGGAGTCAAAGAATGTTCGCTCGACGAATATTCTTGTATAACCAAGGTGTATGATAATTATATAGATTGTGAGTGCATATTACCTTGTAATTTTACGGTATATCGATTATTGGGAACGAAAGAGGGCTATCCAAACGATACGCTCAATTTATCACCGATCAAAATTACTTTAAACTGGCCTAAAATGTTGTTTCGTAGAGAAGTTCGTTTTGGTTATATGGACTTGGTGGTTAGTTTTGGTGGTATAGCTGGATTGTTTTTGGGTTACTCCTTATTATCTTCTTTCGAATTGTTCTATTATTTAACCTTTCGTACTTATTGCGGAGCTGTATTAGACTCGTCACGAACAAATCATAATATTGTTACAGTTCGTCCGAAAAAAGTTACATTTACTAATAAGCTACTTAAGCCAGACATCAAATTTATATCTTATAATCATTTTGATCACGATAGCATGTCTTATAACAAGTAGGGTATCAGATAAAATCTTTACAAAGATTTTCAATATTTCTATTAATAATAATAATGTTTAATGTTTATTACTATCTTTTATTTATATCGTATTTATGTAGCATCTTTGGAGATGATACATCGCACACAGTTTCATGTATTGCAACAGGTAAACTGCTACTTGGAAGGTCCTTCCCTTATCTCCCTCACTCTCTCTTTTCTCTCTTCTCTCTCTCAAGCTAGGTGTATGCATAATGGATGGAGAGAAGAATGAGTGAGTGAGAGAGAGAGAGAAAAGTAGGTATGTACTCGGGTGTCGAGGGAAGCGAGTAGTGAAGTGGGGTGAAGAATCGATAACGGGTTCGAGGTTATCAGAGGGCAAGGAAACCGAGCAGAGAAAGAAAGAGAGAGGGAGAGACGGAGGACGGAGTTACATCGAAGCTCTAGTCGAACTTGTCGTAATTCTCTTGGATAAGGTCTCGAACGATCTGCTCTTGGACAATGGAATATATATTTTTGCCCTTTCGAAATATTATACTTAAAAATATCGAGAAATAATCTTGGAAGATTGTTCGATAGAGAAAATATTGAAAGTAGCGAAAGATACTTACTTGTTTTCATAGCAAATTTTTCCTATTCTCGTTTCTTTTATCGATTATTTTGATCAAAGAAATGAAGTGTCGTGTGCAACGAATAAATGAAATTTTCTAACGATACTCGAATAACGTCAATCAGTGGAAATTTGTTATTTCGCAAAGTTTTCTTGGACAAATGTTACATATTAAATTATATAAAAACAGGACAAGCATTGTTACCGTTTTTCCATTATAGTATGTATATTTTGTAATTCTAATGGACAATATGTTATCAAGTTTTATATTTAAAATGATTGTGACAGAGTTGATTTTGACTTTGACTCTTTTGCCTGATCATTGAAGATATAAGCGATTCAATGATGCTAATCCGAAATATATTTTCATAGGAAAATCGTGATAAAGTGTAGGCATTAGTGATACAAAGTAAGTAGGTATTTCGTATATTTCTCGCAGCTCGTGAAATCATTCATCAATTGTTTCACATGCAACATTTAATTGCGCTAAATGGTTAATCGAATATATGTGGTATTTATTTGAATAATCGGCCTTAATGTCCCCACTCGTTGGGATTTTATTGATACTCCAATAATTTCCTACACGATAATATATGCGGGCAAAGGATTTCATGTAAAAACCAATAACATTACAATTATCAATCTCTAAAGAGCCAGAAATGGACATGAAACGCGAAATTTGTCCGACGATTAATGCATCTTTATTATTATACGAATTATATAACTGAATTTTGTTCTTTACTCCGCTATTCTTGTATTCTTTTATTATGCAGTAATATTTTCAAGTAAAAATAGGTTGTGTGTTGGTTGTTAGCAAAGATCGAACCTTCCGATTGCTCTCTTGACGATGATAAAACAAAATTCTATTTGATATATTTTTATACGCAGATCTACCTACTTGAAAAGTTAGTAGACAATTTCTAAGAGAACAGCATTATCTTTAACTTCAAAGAGAATTGGTAAAAAAGGTGAGAGAGAGAGAGAGAGACGTGTCAAAGTATCATACTGGTATGTAGATAGATCGTTAAGAAAGAAGTGTGTTCCTGAAAAGAAGCCATACGCGGCGGCATAATACCTTTCTTCATGGTTCACTGGAGACAGATGTATTTTCCCTTATACGAGCAAAATAGAGCGAAATAGAGCAAAATAGAGCAAAATAGAGCGAAATAGAAGGAGGATATAGAGCGATACCAACACCTTACACGCTCTAGGCAAAAGTATTCCAATGCCGAGAGAGACAAATTTTATTAGGACGGATTCGCATGAAAATCATGTTTGCGCGTCGTCTCTTCCTTCTTCCAGTTTCTACTTGCAACTACGACTACTTTTCTTAGATTTTTTCTATTTACGTTCTAGCATTATGCCAATTCCTTTCCTTCGTGTTTCATTTGATATATTTCATGAAAAATATGTCTCCATTGTAGTGAGCTATGATATTTTTGTAAAATCTAAAAGCAACGATAGTTAGACATTTGTTCATTTAATTTTGAGATTCGATCGTTTGCGATTAAATCAAAATTGAGAATTGTGAGCAAGTTAGCAGAATGATACTGGAGGACGTGTTACTAGAAGCGTGTCACTAGGAACGTGTCACTAGAACCGGTCTAGTAGAAGCGGGTTGGCTGGCTAGTGGTTGGAGTTCAGCTGGACAGCGGAGATAATCTCTGGAGTTAGCGTCGGTCAAGTTTGAATTACGACGTGTGACGATGCAGTCTCGCGGACGTAAATTGTGATAAATTATACCGAGGGGTATAATAATATGTACACGGTCAATAAAACGTCTCTCTCTCTCTCTCTCTCTCTCTCTCTCTCTCTTCCTACAATGACGATTTAATGCCGGCTTCCGTAGCAATTATATCGATCGTTGTGAAACAGACGCGACTACCTTTCTTTCTTTCTTTCTTTCATTACAGGTTCGATCTCGAATGAAAATGAAATCGATTTTCCCATGATTACTAAAATAATAGAAGATTTTGATCAAAGGAACAATGTTCACGCGTAGGTATACGCACGCTTTCACAAAGACGTTTGCTTTTGTAGGATGAAAGGCGCGGAGGTATAACAAAGGAGACGTTGAAAGAAAAACTTGGGAAATTTGAAGGGGTTCTAGCTCTTTCCTCAACAAACGCCAATAATGCTTCCTGCTTGACGCGCGTTATATAACCTTGTATACAAAAGAAAATTTCTGCCTCCTTTCAATTGGAAATATTTCAATATCTTTTTTAGATTTTTTTTTAGATTTTTTAATGGTTTAGTAAATGAACATTAAATTAATGAAATTTGGTAGCACGAAATACGATTATCGTTGTACAAATTGGTAAATCTAAAAGACATTTTGACAATAGACAAAGAAAAGGGAAAGAATAGTGAAAAGAAAGTAGAAGTCGTACAAATAGATTGGGATGGGGAGGGGGGGGGGTCAAACAATAGTAACACGAACGAAAGACATAAGAGTGGATTGAAAAAGAACGGAAATGATCGAATGATAGGGCTTACGTGATAGGAAAGAAGAGAAGCTATAGCTACATTATCAAGAATCCAATGAAAAGGATAGAGATGATACATAATAGAAAAGAGCAAACAACAACACTCAAGGAAGGACCAAGTAGGACAAATTTGTCAGATCTTATTGGGCTGAGATCGTAGATAGAAAAAAGAAGAAGAATAATTCAATTTCAAACTTACACGTGTATAAATATCTTAATAATTATTCTTATTGATAAATCTTAGTGAAGGAAAAATACGGGTTGACACGTTGTAGCGCATAGACTGTACGCATACGCGAATCGAAATATCGTCGTTGGGTTGTTTCAAGTTAGCTCTTACATATTCATGGAAAGGACGGGTCTTGTACTTTCGCATATGTCGCCAATAACTTGCTAGTTTTGCGATGTTGTGTTATCTTTAGTGTTTGATATCGAGACCAACCGTCGCGTCCAATTTCTACGACGATAAACTTTACGTCAATTGATCTGTTTGCATTTGGAGTTTCTACAATAAAATAATAATATCGAGAGAAACGATATCTAGATTAATCAAAGAAGAACAGTTTCCGACATTTCGTCTTAATTTGAAATGAAAATTCTGGGAATCAAAAATGGACGTCGCGAATAGCATCATAGCAAGCCGTGTCGCGTGAAATCAATTTACGGGAAGCGCGTTAAAAAAGAAACGAACGGACTTATCCACCGGAAAGGTCTAATTTTCCATATTCATGAAGGAGCGAGATGAAAATTCGTTCCTTTCGTCCTTGCCGAAACGAACAAAACAAATATTTTCTCTCTTTTTTTTTTTCTCTACTTTTGTCTCTCTCTCTCTCTCTCTCTCTCTCTGGGTGTGTGATTTTTCACGAAAGTTTATTCGTATCGCGAGCGTGAGCTCGTTGCGACGAACGATTGACAAAAATTGACCATATGTCGTCGACGAATGAACGAAAAACGAAGAAACGGAAAAGTTATTTCACGGTACGAGAATGAAGAATGAAACCACTTCTATCGTTGGTTTACCGACAACGAGCCATTATTTTTTAACGAATACGATCGAAGGCGAATCTCCAAATCGAACAGCCCATCTTACGGATAATCGCGAATATCGATACGGATGGTAACCATGCAAATCTCGATTAGCACGTTGGTATCGTTGAAACGAACCACCCATCTCCGTATTTCTACGTTCGAAACGATCTCAGTTAAGCGATACCAAGATGTTATGCGGCCTTTTTGAATTTCTAATAGAGATGCAAATGTTTTCGTCTATCACTAACGACACGCCGCAAGTGTTTTATAAAACGGGTCCAATTTGTTGATACCCAAGAATAATGGAAATCAAGTTAGATAGAAATCTTTCACGATGCAAGAGCGCACCTATACTTATACATATATTTTCTATATAATACTGCATGTTTCAATATACCAAATAGATACATAGTATTAAACATATTTTAGTTAGTGAAACGTTGTTCAAAAGCACATAATGAATAAATAATTACAAGCGATTAATATGTACTCAATTTCTATATGTGTAATTATTTGAAATTTCGTAGAGGCAGAGATGTTAATGAATGTTTGGTTTGTGTGTAAATAATATTGATCTATCTACTCGTCATTCGACGATAGGAAAAAAGCATAATAATAAGATGATTGAATGACGTATCGACTTACCCAGTTCTAGCGAAATTGGCAAAGTATTGAACGATGCTCTCGGATAGTGCCACTTCGGATCGCGTGTAATTCTTTGGGAAGTGTGCGAATCCGTCTACGAGCGCAGCACCAAAGACGAAAGGTAGCTCCTCGCCGTGAACGGAGCCCATTTTCTGTAAAGCAGTTTATCTTACTGTGACCAAGCTTCGTGAAATATTTGTATAAGCTAGGAAAACGTTGAAAGAAATGGAAGAGAGAAAAGGCGAGAAAAGACTTTTTTCCATTTTCTTCTATAGAATCATTGATGTTGCTCGAAAGCAACGAAACGACCTTTTTTCCCCTTTATCCCTTTTTCACTTTTTCACTTTTTCACTTTTTCACTTTTTTTTCTATTGGCGAAAGTTAAGTGCTAGTCAAATGTAGATAAGCAATCTAAGCAGATTATTAATGCATTATCGAGTTTAATATTGCATTGGGGGGGGGGGTGTATTAATTTGATCAAAATCTCGACATGGACGTAGACGACGCGGACGAGTTGATGGATTATAAGTATTTTTCTTTCGTATCCCGTTCGTTTTACCGTACCACCCTTTTGTTTCTTAATGCCGTAGCAATAAAGAGGTAAGAGGATTTATGATCTCGCGTTGGCGTGTACGACGGGACTTGGAGCTATAACGCGTTAATATGTCGGAAAGATTGTCGTCGCGCCGGCAAACGTCTCCCAGTGGCGAATTTATCTGCTTCCTAGCACAGGACACGTACGAGTAATTCAATTTCTGTGGCAACTCCTTTCGTGCGAGATTAGTTACATTTCTGTAAGAAAACGGAACGAACGTTTTCAACTAAAAACCAAACAGTTCGAGCATTTATATTTATTTACCGCCATGAAATATTTCTCTATATATTCCTTCAAATATTTATTTATTTATTTGCTACAATTAGTTACAGCAATTAACGTAATTATTCTTATTTATAGAAATGAATTAGTTTTTTCTTCAGGGTTCTACCATTATTTCAATAGTATCGCGTTCGATAGTTTCGATTTCAGCGTATCGAAGAACCATTAACCGATGAAATTGCTTCGAGATCGAGTCCTCTTTCGCACGATGGATGCAATCGTCTTTGCGCTATCTATCTTTTCGATATATACTTTTGATTAGATTGTCTAAATCAAGCGACGACTATTTTCATTGAATAGTATCAAATGATGAATAACTTGCAGATCATTTTTATCATGAAATAATATCTTCTCTACTATTTCCTCAAGTTTGTAGAAATATGATTACATTTTTAATATCATTTTGATATTCTAATAGATTTAGAAGAAAGCGCTTTGAATTGGTAGATTTATACTCACATATATAAGTAGAGACGAACAAAAGGAAATAGAGAAGAAGGGGAAGAAGAAGAAGAAGAAGCGGGCTACGAAAAAAAGGGACAATTGGAATTGAGGTCAGAGAGTTTAAGAGTAATAGGAAGAAAAAAGAAGAAAGGGAAGATGCATTAAGATTAAAGGAAGATCTTAGTTCGTTTTCTTTGCGTTCATTCGACTAGATTTTATCATGAAATTGTTCTTATCGACCGAATGAAGAGAGCTGCTTCAAATAATGATATTATAAAACTAATTATCGATTGGAATTTCTTCATCATGTGTTCTCTTGTTTAATTAAAATACGTTCATAAATGACTTTGGCCACATTGTACTGCAGTCGCAATCCGCAAAATGTTCTCGCTTTCGAGATCTCGCAAATTCGAAACGTTTGAGCGATCCTAAATCCGATAGTATCGTAACTTCGTTCGCTCTTGTAATCGTCCCTCCCTTTCGCCATCTTCAAAGACAAATGCGAGACCAGCAAAAAGCTCTTCAAACTTAGACGTATTTCCTGATATTTATTTGATAATCTTGCAATCCTGTATCCTGTATAAGTCTGCATTTTCTAATTTTTTTCTTTTCACAATTCACAAATATCTATATGCATTTTCTAATGTAAATAAGGAAATGTATTCTAAACTGTTATTAGGAGTGTTGGATTTTTTACTTTTGTATAAAATCTTTGTCGGGTTTCTTTATTTAGTTAAACTTATTTCGCGAGATAAACTCGAGATAGGAAAGTATCTATGTCAGTATCTAATAAGAGAAATCGGTAAGAGAAAGGGATGGAGTTTCTTAGTAAGAGAAATTGTTTCGAATCGTGAACTCCGTAGAAATTCGAGGAAACGGAGGTAGAATCGGTCCGATATATCCAAGCGTGCACCGTACATACGTTTCGTAATGAAATTAATGGTATTAGAGGCCGCACTAGTATGTATATACTGCTATACCGTGTGTTAGCTTGGATTCTCGACAATGACGAAATCCAGTTGGTGAAACAACTTCGATGAACCTTCTCTCTACAGTTAGACAGTGATGGATACGCAACACGTACACTGCCCTCCCTTGCAACTTTGCGTTTTGGATTTGGTTTCTATGTCCTTTCCCTGCTCTCACGATTTCTCTTATCCCTTTTCTCTCTCTCTTTCTCTTTCTCTCTCTCTCTCTCGCTCTACCTTATTCCACGTGCTATTAAAAAAAGGAAAAAATATGTATTAAGTATTAGTATTAGTAAGTATTTAAAGTAATATCGAATGCGTGCAAACCTAGGCAACCTTTCAATTTGATAAAGAATGATTACAGTTTGAGTAAGTTTAAAGTTTTAACTGAAAGTGAGTAAGTTGATAATAAAGAAGGCTCCGGAACTATGCTCGATGGCTTGTTTCTCATTGCGGATTCACATTTAACGGTTTCGGAATAGATCATCGTAGCCCATGAAGTTAATAGACCAAGTTCGTAGACGAGCAAGAAATGCACCGTTAACGGGGAGAGTCTATAGAAGAATCGGAAGGTGCCTCGAGCCGCTTTACTCACCGTCTTTGTACCGAGGACAAGTTTAAAGTCTTCTGAAAGGACGACGACAAGGATGAAAACGACGGAGAGACAAAAGCATACGAAAGCGATAGATGAGGATGTAGCCTAAGGCTTCTATTTTCATCAGTCAGTTCTGTACGATTTAATGACTCGCACAAAGTTCCTACCATAGATCGTTTTATTCAATTCCAATGTGTAATTATATAATGTTGACTTTTACTCTATAGTATATAATATCACATTGTAATAAATATAATAGAACATGTGTGCATATCACACATATATTACATATATTATTATAATATTATTAGTACTTTTAATTTCTAATTATTTATTTAATTATTAATTCAATTATATAAAAAATGCTAGGCAGGGCCTGTATGAATGCAACCCTCCAGACACACTTCCGCACATTTTTATGATTATTACAAAGAAAGTAAATAATAAAACATTTAAAAAATGGAAAAATAATTCAAGCTTGCATTTGGCAAAGGAATATTGCAGCTTCCATGAGACTTACTCCGTCTATAAACGTATTAATTATCAAAGGAAATCTTTGGGATATGTATAGAGGAGGCAAATCGATGAAGGATCGATCATTTATTAATTTAGGAGTTTCTCGCAACGTTCGCGTTTCCGCTAACTAAGCTGAGATGCGAGTTTTCGGTGAAAACCAGTGGATTTGTGAAATGCGATTGAATAGACAGTTATCTGAAAATAATTGTTCAACTTTTCGGAGAATATCGCTGATATAGTTATAAACGAATCGTTTTATTCGAATTCGCCTCGTAATTTTGATCATTGAAATGGCTTTTATCGGTCCCGTAATGTAAACTGCACGATCGTTTCTAATTATAATCGTACGATTCGCATTTGAGAGCTTTCGGTGATTCAAAAATAAACGCGATTGAAAGTATGTTTATTGTTGCAAATTGCCATAAAAAGGATTGAAAATAGTCATTTCACGTTTCAATGAAAAAATTAGATTTACCCATAGACGCGAATAGAATGTCTTCATTAATTGTCTATCAATCAATTTGATTAGATTATTTGTTGATAAAAGATTGATTATATTTTCTCTTTTCTTTGTTCTATTAGCTCGTAAATGTAAATATGATTCTTGATGGAAGAGAATATACAATAAAACTTTCTTACTTTTCTTTTTACTTGGAACATTTTTTCACGAAGATTCTGTTAAAGGTTTTTCGTTTTGGGAAGTAGTTTAAAAGATGATGGGCGCGTGCAGTCTTTAGAACTTTTAATGTACGCGAGTTAGAACCTTTTATCCCGTTGACGGCGATGATGATGGTGCTACCTAACATTAGCAGCGAGACCAAATTTTATTATGAAAAATGCTAACTTTCTCTCTGTCGTATTTTACTTTTTTGTTAGACCAATTAAAAGAAAGTTTTTCTATTATACGAACGATATAGATGATGTAGATTAATGAATGAATCGAACCGTTTCCTTTATTTATTTTATCTTCTTGGCTCGCGGTCGGTCATTTTGTTAAAATTGTATTTTCATTAATCGGATTGTAACACTTAGCGCTTTCAAGAAAATCCTGACGAACCAAGTAACGAGCATCGAAGCGTTGAAAGCTGATCCTTCGAACTCGCTTTGATACGGGTAATTTACTCTACGGTTGTTCCAACAGATGGGGGCGAGATGATGGGGGCGAGATGGGGGCGGGCACCCCTGGAGAGTGGAAACTGAAATACTGCCGAAGATGCTGGTAAAGAAGAGGAGAAAGAACAAGTAGAAAGAAAAAAGATAAATCGTTTGTGTTGTGTGTCATCAAACTTTTCCTTTTCCTCTTCCTATTTCTTCTCTTCACTCATTCTTTCTTTTTGCTTGTATTTTTTCTTTTTTTCTCGGTCGAAGATTGTCCTGAAAGTCTTAGAAAATTGCTGGCAGGCCGAATTGCCGAAGACCAAGACTAGCTACGCGACCACCATTTTATTTGCTATTATTTTAACGTCCCTTTCCAGTTGAACGCTTTTTCTCGCCCTTAATGCGGTGTCACGTCGATAAACAAGATTTTCTCAGTCTTTTCCAAAGATTTCTCTTATGAAGACTTTCCTTTTTCTTTTTACGATCTTTTCTTTCTTCGTTTACAACTTTTTTTCCCCCCGATAAACGGTTCTTTCCTTTTACTTTTACTTTTTTTCTTTCCAACCATTGACTGAAAAGAAAATACAATTTATATAACAATAATTTTCAACAAAATGTTTTCCATCGATATTAAATGTCTCTTATATTGTTTTCGTATTAAAGAAAAATCATGAATTTGGGATAGAAATTAGTAAACGATATGTTTATACGCAATGAAATCGACAACGATATCGACTATCAACATAGGCTTCGATTAATGTGAAAGCACAGCTCATAGTATGACGAGGTAATTACACGATATTCCCATGAATATCTTATTGACGTTATTGCCGATTCCTGCATCGTAATTCTGTAATTCCAGTATACATGAATGTATAGTTGTACTTGTAGTGTTTACAGGGATATTACAGTGTTGAATGTAGTTACATAATTCGTGATATATCTGGCAAAGGTAGATGTGTGAGCATATTGGCTCTCTGGATTGTCAATTTCCTTTCTATATATAAAGTATTATTTTGTAATATATATGTTAATTTATTTTTTTATTTTATATTCAATCGAGTTAGCAAGTAAATCTTTGAGCCCATTTAACATGACCGATGGACAGAGAAAACCATGTTTATTGCAACGTTTTAAGCGAAACGTTTTTTCCCCTACATTCATCATTTTCTCTTTAACGATATAGAAACGAATAATTCTTTCTATCATTGTACACAGCGTTTGATCGATTCACGCGTTCACAGTTTAACTTTAAAAAGGGTAAGGTCCGAGACGATAGTGAATTTCAATTGAAATGGAAAAAGCCACTTTCGGCTTTCCTGGGCCATTTAAAATTTTTCGTCCAGCCGATGCGCAGTTGCGAAATCATTTCGATTCTTCGTAAGCGGAAATGCCGCTGGTTCCATCCCGACGACCTCGTGGAACAATGCCCGGATTGCCGGCCGACTGTCCAGTTGCAACCAACGGAGAGAACGAAGGGAGGAAGCTTAGGAGAGCAGCATCCATTGTTCTTTTATCGCCCAATTATTTTCCCGTCGCGAACCTACACGCGAACCTATACGCGAACCTATACGCGAACCTACACGCGATCCTACTATACATATTAGTAGAAGGACCGGAAGGTGCAGCATTATTTTCAGATGGTCTCTATCTAGAAAAATGCCTTTTTTAACGTGAAATATTTGAGTAGATAAATAATATGAAAAAGATAGAACGCGAAGATGTAGATAATGACATTGCCGAAGCGTGTAAGGAAATTATCATTAAAAATAAGATAACGCGTAGAAGGGTTAGTACTGTTTCAGTTTGTAATGAAAAGAAAGAAGAAGGGAAAGAAAGAATAGAGCTTGTTCACTTTCATTTTTCATTATGGCAGAGGAAAAGAGTTCGTTCTATTTTTATTCGCGAGACGCAACGCGCGCGGTTTTATTTTTACAAGGTGGATCTTTTTCCGCGCTCATTAAGCCGTACTCGTCCTTAATTAGCTCCGTAAAGAAAATCAGCGGACGGAAGCTGCTCGAGAATGCCTGCGGTAGTTGGAAAGAAAGACCATATTGAGATTTTCTCCGAGTGAAAACCTGAAAGGAATAATTTATATACAGAAATATGCACTACCTCGTGAATCTAATAACGACGAAATTTATTTTAAATAATGCACAGACCGATTGAATTACGTAAGATTTTGTTCGCGATTTCAAACCATTTCCATCAGATTTGTTCTTTTTCTTCTTTCTTTCTTTCTTTCTTTCTTTCTTTCTTAGGGACATTCTCGACAACGAGAGAGAGAGAGAGAGAGAGAGAAACTAATGCGTAACTAGGAATATGCACGCGTCGTATATTATCGCAGGGTAGAAATACATTCTACGCGATTCCCTCTCATGTGCATCCATGAATCACCTATGGTTAGAATGTTGTTATACTAGTTTAGCTAGTAGCAGACGACGCTAGCTGTACTATTTGTATGAACGTTGTGAAACACTTCTACCGTAATTCCTCTTACAACCCTAACGCGCCTAGGTTATTATTCTGCTTATTACAAACCTTTTATAATATCTTTTCGTATCAAATTGTTTCTCTGTCAAAGTAATTTAGCAGACAATTGCTATTGTTATAAATATTCTTCATTAAGTAATTATATATATTATATATATATATATATATAACGCTTTGAAAAAAGAGAAGATAACAAATAATATTTGTCCCGCGTGCAGCTCGAAATCATACGTTTTTCTTTCCACAGTTAATTTATCGTTTGCAATGACGAAATTGAAATAGCTTCGGTAGAAAAAATATTCCGATAACGGGAAAGTACCGTCGAGCCGGCGTTTTACGAGAAATCGCTTAATTAATTGAAAAGCTTCGCGTTGTAAATTCCGCGATAACCGGAAACTCTGTTCTCTGTTCCAGAATTACGTACCGTGGATGGACAATAACGATCATTGTGTACAGTGCGAGTTGAACGTTTTGTTTCTCCGTGCGCGCGTATGTTTTATTCGACGATTCTAGCGTTGAAAAAATTTCCTCATGGTAAATAAAAGTTCGTTCGTGTTAATTGCGTTCCAATTGCGAACAACTTTGACATATATCGACGACGCTCGTAAATTATCACTCTGCACGATTCTAAACTTTTCATTTATATCTAAATATATATTGTAGGTCCAAAGTCGTTACCACTCGTCAAATTGTATTTCTACCTTTGTTTAGCCTTTCATGCATGCATCATGGGATAATACATTTGAACCCATTTACAAAAGTTTTCATTTACCTGTGGATAGTCGCCGTCCTTCATCTGATAGTCGAAAACGTAAAAGAAGGTTTTTGGCATGGGTTCCTTCTCGATCTCTGGTGGTGGAGCGATGTGAGGATTATTTGGCTTCTTCGTATGCCTTAGGGTGAAAAGATCACCAGTTTGAACGAGGGGTGCTACAAATTGTGCATCGCTCAGTGCCTGAACACATGCATCTTTCGTATTCACCGGATGCTGCACAGTCCGTTCCCAATCCGAATATTCGTTCACGACCTGAACAAAATGTAATCAAAAGTTTCACCCTATTAATTAGTTTCAATCTAATGAAGCAAATTGTACAAGAACAAATAAATATTTGTCAATCGATATTGCATAGGTAGATATTTAGTTGCATTATTTTTCAACGTATCTCCGTTGTCGAGAGATCGATCGGCGAACAACGTTTGCAGATAACGTTGCGAAACCTATATTTATTATGATATAATATTTATTATGACCAAGAGACGTATCGTAGCTTGTGTGATACGAAAATAATTTGTGAATTATGGGTGAGGAGAGGGTGGACGATTTTTACAATTCATATACCGATGGGTTGTTTCTCCTATATGGACGTTTTGTGCCGTGGTGGTTATCGTTTTGCCCACCGGCGATTCCCCGTTATTTTCATTCTATCGAGCAGAGAGAATGTCCGGAGAGGATACCAGAGATAAGTAATTAAAGGTTAATGCAATTTTTTCAAATAAGCATCGTCTAGAAAAACAACAACCTTTCGATAATATTCTTTTTTCATTTTTTCATTTGCGAATATTTTCTCGATATTATACAACATTCCGAGCTTTTAATTTAATATAGAAATTCTTCATGACGAGTTTTTCAAAGTCATAGGTATTTTTTTTGTTCCAACTACATTTTTGTTTTTTATTGCATCGTCCAACTGATTGAAAAATGTCATTCTTTTGAACCTGTGAATGGCGAAAAGTATGAATATGGATTCTAACCGTATAAAATATCTCCGTTAGATGATATACGTATGCATTTCTGACGTAAGTCCTGATGATTCTGTCTCTCCTTTCACCTTCGAATCCTTGATGCACATCCTTCTCTGCAAATTTCCAAAGAGCCTCGCTGGTCGTCACGCCGAACAATAGGTCGTATTTATTATTGCTCGTTATGGGTGCCCCGTGTTCAGCTTTTTTCGGGAGTGGTCTGAAAATAGGCAGTGCATAAAAAAGGAGCATTGGAACACATTTCCTATTAATGAAATTATACCGAAATGTTGCGTACCCGAATCCCTGAAATTCTGGTCCAAGATAGGATAAAAGATCTTTCTGAAAATCAGATCTAATAACGACCCCATCCACACTTGGTCCAAAGGCGCTGAGGAAAGTTGGTGGTTGTATGTCGATCTGCATCAATTCTTCGAGGCTGCTTTCCCTTAGGCAATCGACTATCAGCTCGTTGTCCTTCAATAGATCTTCGGGAATGGAGCAATTTATCGCTCTAGCGAGCTTTAGCGCATAGAACACAGGATCTTCGACTACAGCCCAGGAAGACAGTGCACTGCCTGAGAGAAGTATCGCCCTTTTGAACAGACCTAAATCCAAAAGGTCAATCTTTCTTTTCCGATCGATAAATTTGATCTAATTATTATTGCTTATTCTACAATTAACGAGATTTAACATCGATTACTTTGTTCTATTTATATTGATAATGGGAAATTTGATCATTTCCCTCGGGGGAGAAAGAAAAGAGGAAAAATACAAGTGGAAAAAGTGCACGTCAGGTAGGTAGGTAGGTAGGTAGGATGACAGGACAATACGCGAATCCAATAGCCACCGAGGCGACCTAAGAATTTCGATGACAATTGCTGGAAAATGAAGTTTACAATTTGACATTTTTACCAAGTTAAGAGAACAGCGTTGTCACGTTCTTCGCTTACCGTCTACTTCGATTTCCAAAGTGTCAGAATTCATTGCCAAATCTTTAAGTTGATTTGCCAAAAATTCGGGACGTAAGAAATAAGGAAAAAAATAGATCAGCATTAATGTCACTTTTTCATCATTCCAAGAGTCTTGGTAGGTGATTTTTATTCAATAGAATTCAATATGAATGGATACTTAAACGAAACACTTAAAACAAAATATCAAAATTGTAGAACCCTTGATTTTGAATAGAATTTCAGTTTCATTGAAAAAGAATCATTCAAATGTCTTCAATAAGTTTTCCAATAGCAATCGTGTTAAAGTTACCACCAGTTGCAATTTTCAAATGCACTTTTTTTTTTTTCTATAATATACAAAAATAATATAATCTACAAAAAATAAAGTTATAATTCGGTAGCTTATCGATTCTAGTATGATATTAAGAAGAATAAGTGAAAAATATTATTGGTAGTTTGAGACAATTTGAAGCATTTTCCCATCCCTCTTTGCTACGTTAAAAATTCGATGAAGGAAGGCACGTGCACGTAGATAGTTGGTAACACGTTGCCCTTTCGATATTGCTCTCATCTTTCTTAACATCTTCATCGAGAAACGAAGGAACGAAGGAAGGAAGGAAGGAACGAAGGAACGAAGGAACGAAGGAACTCACTATGGTCGAGTCGACGGTTAACATTTTCGAAGGAACGGCACTTTCTGATCGCGTTAAACTCACCTCTCGAGAAAGAAGAGGATATCGAATCCGTGTAAGATCTCGATTCTCTTCTTTCCTTTCGCGATATTATGTGTGTGAAATATTACTCATCCCTTCTTTCTCTTTATTTCTTTATCCGTATGGTTTCCATCGAGCTCTTCCTTATCTCATCTCTATTGGAAAATACTTTTAGCCATTATGAGAGAGCATTCGCGCGTGCACGATTTCTACCGCGTGTATTCTTTTCCGTTCTTTCCATTTACTACTTTTATTTTCTTCTTATTCTCGATGCAATCATAATATAATACTTTTCGAGAAAAAAAAAAACTTTATTCAATGATTATACTACTTTTTCGGACGTTATTAAAAGTAGGGGTATAGGAGGTACAGAGCAAGCGGTATATAGCTCGATCACTTTCATACTTAAATAGTTTGCAAATTTTACAAACTCATAAAATTTTACAAAAAAAAGGGAGAGAGAGAGAGAGAGAGAGAGAGAATTAAAATAGGAACCCACTCGGTTGCTACGCGATGAACTTGTAGCTTTTTCTCTCATAAATTATATCAGATGGAGAGAAGAAAAAACTTTCAAAGTTTATTAATAAATGAAAATGGTCAATAAAGTAATGTTTTAATGAATAATCCGCTTAAAGAAGAAAGATCAATATCGTATTAATAAAGACACGTATCTGTAATAATATAGGGGTTATTTAGAAATCGATGAAACATCCCTTTTCTTTATTTTCTTCAACGATATGTAACAACTCTCTTCTTGTAGCCTTTCCCGTGAAATC
The DNA here is from genome assembly GCF_049000335.1 of Polistes dominula. NCBI lineage: Eukaryota > Metazoa > Arthropoda > Insecta > Hymenoptera > Vespidae > Polistes > Polistes dominula. The sequence goes on along the minus strand of NW_028301111.1, from coordinate 3,780,020 downwards.
CGATTTCTTCGATACTTGGAGAGCTTTTCGATCGAAACGAAAGGCTTTGTGCCGAACAAAGTGCATTATTTTGTTACGTACGCGGAATGGAACTGTCGCGAGAGAGTACCGTGTCAAACGAGATTCTCCTATCTCGTTCCAATTACCATACACCACTTTAGATATTTTTCTATTATAAGATTTGTGTCACCTCTTATGACGGTTGGACTGATGGCAAGAAAATGTACACAAGCAGCACCCGTTCCCTGTCCCATAAGGCTAACGTTCTCGGGATCGCCGCCAAAAAGTGCTATATGCTGCTGGACCCAGTGCAGAGCCGCGATTTGGTCCATCAGACCGTAATTCGCCACCCTCGCCTTCGTTTCAGGCGCCACGTTGGCGTTCAGGAAGCCGAGCACGCCCAGTCTGTAGTTGATCGTGACGATCACTTGCTCGGTGTAACTGGCTAGGACGCTACCGTCGTAAGGATTTCCGCTTCCCCACTCGTAGCTTTCGCCATGAATGTAGAGGACAACCGGATGTCTCCTACCACTTTCCGCCATGCCTGTAACACAAAAGCGGACTATGCTTGATTCGACGTCTCTTTCATCCGCACACAACTTTGGCTTCTCATCGACTTCGGCTCCGCTCCGCTCCGCTTCGATTATTACCAGAAATGGCCATTTACATCCCTTCATATTCAACTCGACATTCAATGTACACCTCAAAATCCATACTTTTCAATGCTACGACTTTTATTTCTTTGCTATTCTAAACAGTGGCTCTTTAAAATCGGAACACCTTATTCATGCCTCGGTGGAGAAAAACTTTTGTCGACAAAGTTACCTTCAAAGTTACCTTCAAAGTTACGTACAAAGTTACGTACAAAGTTACCACCCTGTTTCGATGTAATTTCAATGAAAAGATTTTTCCTCATAAAATCATAGGAGAAATTAAGACGTACAGACTAGTATAGTTCTAAGGCAAAAAGTTAGTTAGAGAAAGATAAATAAATGAAAGGCCTCTATGACTGCATCATTGACCGCGGCGTGCTGCACTCCTAAGAGTGCACACATTTTTCTTTATTTTAAAACTATTTGACTTTGGTATATCTTTGTCTACATTACTCTTCCTTACTACTTTGTTCCAGTCCAATATAGCTGGCTACAATTTTCCATTAAAAATGATATCTATAGGTAGATACATTAGGTAGATAAAAAGTAATAATCGTATGGTTTTTATCCGACGTATCTGCAAGTTATAGGCAGGATAGCTGTCCATTGGGCAATTTCAGGCTTCTAATTGGTGGGCTTGGACCAACTGGCAAGTTTACGATAGGTTGTTGTTCTAGCTAAATCCTGATTAACATATCGATTTGCACGGACAGTCCCGAGGACTCGAGCTTCGCGATAAAGCATCGTATTTTGAGCAGAAGATGGCTGGGATTGGGAGAATGGCGTTTTCCCTCGATTAGCGGGACCGAATTAGGATACTAATTCGCTTCGAGTACGTATGTGAGATATGTATGTATGTATGTATGTACGTTTGGATTGCAACAAAAAGCACAGAAACACAAAATAGGAAAAAGAAAAGAAAAGAGAACGACGAGTCGATAAATCCGGATGCTGGGATGCGTGAATGCCGTGTCGTATATGTTCTGTTCGAATTTATGCAACATCGATGAAAGCTCCGACGAAAGCTCCGACGAAAGCTTCGACAAATTGAACGCGACGGAAAAACATAGAGGGCTGATAAAAGCGCGTCGCGTTTTGTAGCCGATAGACTCGATCGCATTCGAATGCGCATTTTGAATTTTTTCAGTCTCGCTCGCCTGAACTCGTTTCTATCTATACGCTCACCTATTTTTTCTCCCTTTTTTTCCCTTTTTTTTTCTAATTTTCTCACCTACAAAATCAAAGCACGAAATCAACATTTTTACAATCAATTATCTTAGCTTGTTGAAGTGAAAACTTCTTTAGAATGGGTGTCATTTGAAAACGTGTGATCTGCACACATGATTTTTTATTTTTATTTCATATAAAATACTTAATGTTATTCTCAAAATATGCATAAATTAATGACAATATTAGAGTTCAATTTTTTTAAGTGTTTTATTATTTACTTTCTTTGTAATTATTAGAAAAATGCTAGGCAGGGCCTGTATGAATGCAACCATCCAGACACACTTTGAAAATGTTGCTTGCGAGCGACATCTACTGGAACGGAATTTTTTTCCAGTCAAAACTGTTCATACACGTCTGTATGACGGGTTGCCTATCTTTAGGGCAGACAAAAAAATTCACTTCTAACTTGTGTGATATGTACACATGCTTTTTTGTCTTCCTATTTTTATATCACATTTTGAGAAATAAATAATTGTTGAACAATTTTTTCAATGATCATTCTATCGTTTGTAAGAATTGTAGAAAAATTCGTAAAGACATTTGTACGCGCCGAGACTATTTTTGAATCAGTTCACTTGATACCTTGATATGATTTTTATTCCTTTCTTCTATCGTTCGGTCTCTTTTTGTCAGAGCAATGCCAAAATCGTGGCCAGGAAAAGAATAGAGAGAACCCAAAGAAGGTCTACTAGCCTTGAAAATAGACGGAAATTTTGCAAGGATAACAGGAATTTTCGGTCCAGTTAGATTTTTCTTTCTTTTATTCTTTCACTTTGTTGTTTGCATAGAGCTTACGTCGAACGAACAAGTGAAAAAAATGGCTACTAAGATGAAACAGTGGGAACAATCAAATACGATTTTGGTGGAAGAAAATGAAAAAGTCTTTACCTTTAAGCAAAGAAGAAGAGAAAAGAAAAGAAGAGTGTGATAAATGAGAAATCGAAGTTGTGGGAGGATACCTTCGACGGAGACTTTAAGCTTCGCTCGACGTAAAAGCCATTGTCGTTGGGATTAAGGCATTAGTTGGAAGTATCGTCCCTGGACCTGCCCATCTCTCTTGAGCGCAGGCTCTACGAAATATAGCAAATATCGTGTAAGTTCCCTAAGTACCTGTATAGGTACTTATATATGTACGCGACACGATAAATGGACCCAACCATTTTTCATCGATTAATCTTTTTTTCTTCAACTTTATCTACACTCTCACATATATGTTTGTCGATTTGAAAGAGAGAGAGAGAGAGAGAGAAATGGAGACATATATATGTATAGGTATAGAAAAATTCAGAGGAGAATGAAAAGTTTGGGTAAAGAGGATGATAGGACAGAAAGTTTGTAAAGTACTTCGCTAACAGAGTACTTACCTGATTAAGGCTTTGGTATAATTTCAGAAGGAGTAGAGTTGGTTAAAAGATGCGGTGGTAAAGGAAAGGAGGATCCCTTGGTAAGAGTAAGTTTAGGTATCTTAGTTATATCGAAATGATGAAACGCACGTCTCGTGTAACCACTCTTAGAAGGAGAATATCAAAGTGGACCCACAGCTGCAACTGTGAAAACTCCAAGAACGCAAGTTTCCCAGCAAGCAGTTCTTCTCCAAAAGGAAATATCGACAGAGTTTGTATCTTTTGCCAAGATTTTTCTCGATAAAAAAAAGTATTCGATGAAAATCGAAATAAAAAGTATTGGATATTCTTACACCTCTTAGATAAAAGTATCAAGCGAGGAAGATGGTTTATGTTAGTGCAATGAGTATCGAATCGTTCAAAGCTCGAATCGAAAAAGCTTCGAATTACAATCCATCGAGATTGTTTCTATACGACGATAGTTTCGAGTGGTCATGCGTTTGAAACGACTCCTTATTCTAACATGCACCAATGTTATTTCATCTTAAGGGAATGCAAATACATACGTGCTTGTTGACCCACGGGCACGATTCGTATTTACCTCACGTTACTTCGAAAAGAATAAAGATGTAAATAAAATAGTGTCGAGCTACCTTGTTGTTCTACAATCTTTCTCAGAAATAGACGATCAAAAGAATGTTTTTTAAATAAACAGATGTCATATTATCTTATCTTAAAGCGCGTGTGGTAATGTCCTAACATATGGAATAGTCAAGAATAATAGAAAAATAAATCGATGTCGGCGATAGCTTTTAAAATTGCAATAATATGTGAAACTAAGCGTGAATGTGATGCACGCGAACGAATTTATAACTCCCCATCGTGTTAATGTACCTATTAAAATATAACTCATAACAGTGATGTTTCATGCATGAAATCGAGCCAACATGAAATTGCAGAGTAATTAATAATATTATGTATTCGGTACTATTGTGTATTTATATAAATATATATTGGGTCTGGTAATTAATTCATTATTAATTATAGGGAAAAAATAACAATAATAATAGTAGTGGTGTGGCAGCAATAATAATACAATAAGCAAATAGTTTTGTTGCAAATTTTACTTGGAATATTTTGAAGTTGTTGCTTAATGAACGACTTTATTATTAAAATAGAAGAAAAAGAGGAAGCTTTTGCGTTAGGTTGGAAAAATAAAAGGAAAAATAAGAAATTTAAATGGAATAATCGGTTTTTATCGAGCAACGACGGACGGCATTTTCATATTGTAAAGTTCTCGCGGAGCTGCTTGTTTAGCCGCGAAAGAGCTTCCCCTCGGAAAATATTCCTGCAACTCTCTCGTTGAAATTTCTAAAAGCTTTCAAGATCGACGATTCCTTCGTAGACTCGATGAAGAAGCGCCGGAAAAAGTAAGAGGGATAAAAGTAAATAACTAGAAAGTATGAAAGGGAGAAAGGGAGTTAGGGAGGAGGATAACATCGTGTTACTTAAAAATTATCTATTTGTTTTTCCTTTAAAAGTATGTGGCGGCTTAGGAAGGGCGCGCATCAAAAGGAAAGGTAGAGCAATTTTGCAAACTGCTAATTAGTTTTTTTTTTTTTAAAGTTTGACAAAGAAAAATCAGCTTAAGTTGAAGAAATTTGTCTCTGGAGAAAGAAAGTTCGAGGAACGAAAAGAAGATATGGACTGAATGGTTGTCGATTTTTCTCTTACGTCGAGATCTTGATCGATTTCCTTATCGCGCTTTTCAATACTTTTTTCCAAAGTCAACATTGATATTCATGTCTTTTGAAAAAGTTCCGATGGAGAAGGAATGACGTTTCTCTTTGATTTGCAGCATTTATATTTTAATGTCTCGTTTAAATGTTGAGATGTTATTTTTACAATAACAAATTCTTCCTTTCTCTTCTTTTTGCATCTCGTTGAAAAGGGCTACTCGAACAATACGGGATGATAAAATCTCGTATCGTGGTTCGCAAACTCCATCAATTTTATCGTTATATTTGATCTTATTACCTTTCCCTTTTTATATACACCCTCTGATCGAAAGTTCGATATGATAAGCTTTGAAAACAACAAAAAAGCAAAAAAAGATAGAGTTTTTATTTTATTTTAAACGATAGGACGTTTTAATAAAATTTATTCAATCTAGTAGATGGGACTGGATGGAAGACTCGTCATTAAAATGTTCATCTTCGTTATTTCTTAACTCTGTACGTTCTTTACAAATACAGACCCATACATAGAGGCACATTTACTCGATTCCATCCGCAAAGTACAGGCAAGTAGCCCTGCATATTTAATGGAACGTTTCTCTGCATCCTTTCAGCCGGCAAGTTTCTAGGTATTAGCATAGTAAACATGGATTTACGTTGTACCTTAGACCCCTAGCGTTCTGTCACCAACGTGGATGTTCAGTCCATACGAAGGAGACAAACAGGACTGAGAGGGTGAATCTCTTCTAACATAAGCGAAGGAGCAAGAAGAGCAACAAGAGCAAGAAGGATAGGACAGGAAGGGACAGGAACTAGGCACAGAACAATCTGCAAACGAGGCCTAGACATTTGCTCAAGAAACCTACTTCATTTCCAACGCCATTTTCCCAACACTCCAAAGCTTTGTCCTTATATCATAAATATACACAAAGCATTTACATACGACAATTCATTTAATTACATTAATTAGCAAATTTATTAAACCTGCCTTCTCAGTAGTTTTATTCGCGAGTGTATGTGCATAGGTATGTACATATGTGTTAGCAAGAAGATTTCTTCTATTTACAAGTTAGATGTTGATCGAAGGTGGTGGTACTAATACTTATTTTCATTAGGAAATTAATTGAACGTCTTACTTGTTTACTTATTAAATAAATAAAATATATGTGCACAGTTACTATCTAAATTATTAGATAGAGCTAAATAGTGGTCAAGAAGTTCCTACGTGACAAAATATTTGACATTTTGAATAAATACATTTGCTTAGCGGTTGGAAGAGAATTGTTAAGAAGGAAGCCTTTGAAATTTGTCTCTATCGTTTCTCTTCGTAAAGATTCAATGACGTAAATTTAATAAGACGTAAGAAGAAAAAGGGGTCGTGGCGTTTATGCGAATAAGCTCGTCGAATAAGTACGCGCATGTTCCATGGGTCTTACAATCACGCACTATACCGTCGTCTCCGTAGTGTCTTTTATTCTTGATTGGATGCTCGCCCAAATCGATACCTCGGGGCTAACTGGCGACGTCTTTTACTCGACCTCGCACACCCTCTCCTTTCTTCTTTCCGACCTTTATTTTCTCCATTACGTTAGCTTCTTCGAGTATTCGCGTCTCGTCGTTGCTCGATGATAAGAATTTTGACAAAGGACCTTAGTACCTTTTTTTTTTTTTTGTTATCGACCATACAACAAAATGCTACATGAATAACTAAATATTATTCTTCTAATTGGATTTTCCTATCCTATTCCCCGTTTGACTAAGTACAAATATCAAACGATTGTTTTTCGTCAAAACTTTGAGAGGGGGTTGGAAAGTAGGATAAGCGAAAAAGATAAGAGGGATCAAGGATTATGTGCGAGCATTAGGTAATTGCTTCATCGAAATGGTTTTCGATTAGTCACGTATGCAATATATTGCTGAATATTGTACGGCAGCTAGGTATACATGAACTACTACATGTATCTCCCCATATTCCTATCTACTTCTCTATGTGTGTGTGTGTGTGTGTGTGTGTAACGGATGCACGCAATTACGATTCAAATTTTACGACTTGCTTAACTTAAATTACAAGAGACCAATTAAGTGGAATCGTGCCTGGCCGTGCACACTGGCGAGTTTCGTTTTTCTCTCTCTTCAGCCGTTCTTGGTTACGTAGTTCCAATACAAACGCACATATATATATGCTCTCTTCCTATCGTGCACCCTTTTTATCTCATTTTACATCCCCATTTCATTGTTCCTACTATCAGAAGAATTGCTGACTTGCAAGACCGTTGTTATACCTATAATCGTTCGATTTCTATGATTCTACGAGCGTAGTAGGAACAGTAATTAATGACATATATAATACTATTTCCAATAACATTTTTGATCAAAATAACATTTTGATCAAAAAAGGATAACTATTAGAAGGACACTATTAGAATAATTCCAGCAACAAACGTAACTTTGTGATATCGCGATTCAGTATAGACGTGCTTCTGAATTATTAGTGTGACCGTCGACGCCGGATTTAGCTTCGTCCTAAGCGTTTTCGTCGATTAAAAGGCTACTGGTATAGCTTGCGATAGGTACATAATGTGCTCGCGAACATTATACGGTAATGGGATAACGAGATTAAGGGCTTACACCACCAGGCATGGGCATGGGCATGGGGTGTATCGTTGAGAACGGCCTTTGCTATGGTAACAAGCCTGTTTTGTGTTTCCTCGCCAAAAAATTATTCCATGCTGACTATTGCTTAGAAAATTGTTCTTAAGATATATTTCTTTAAGACTCATTCATTTTATTGGACATGTAATCGATTATTATCCATCATTATTATCATTTAATTGCAGGAACGTTGTTGTCTCGATCGATCTTTTTATCAGTGTGCCTCTTGAATCAATGTCAATTGACTTTCATCATTTTATTTTCTATTTTTTTAATCGCTAGAGAGATAAGCGATAGATTATTATTATTATTTTTTTTTTTTTAATTACGGACATAATCTTTAGGAACTCGTAACTTCCTCGAGAAGTACTTGAAGAAGATTGTTCGGATTTTACGAAAGTTATTTATATTCTTTCCTTATTATCAGCAAGAGTATAAAAAAGGCTGAGAGATGAAATGGTGGAGGAATGGTGGAGGGTGTTAGTCTTAAAAGTATTTTCTTGTTTTAAAAGGTAATAAAAAGATCTTGACGTTCAAGAGATGCATGGAACATGAACGAAGAGAGAACAAAGTAAGTAAGAATCATAGCTGAAAAAGGTAAATCCCATGGAATTATACTAGACAGTCGTAAAAAAAGTTTAGGCAATAATCAGCTAACAATAAGTACAAGTATATATAGGTACTTTGAAAATGTTTAACATTACTCTTTATTATAACTAATACTAATCTCTCGTTTTGATAAAGGGCAGCTCGCAGAATAGTAGGCGACTGCTATAATTCGTAATAGACAGGGTAGAATAGTTGGGATTTTAGCAAATGTTCGTCTAGTCATAAATACAATATCTAGATGGTCATTAGAGGAACATATATGGAAAAGATCTTAAAGAAATGAGTTGAAATAAGAAGATTGGAATCGAAAGAATCGAAAGAGATTTTCTCTTTTCGACAGTCGACGGACTTGAACCGGGGATATTCCTAAGCAAACGTTTCCAGACGGTAAATTCTTCCTCGCTTGACTGCCGCCATCGTTCGAGGAAATGTACCTAAACTATTCGGAAAGCCAGGCTTTCCTGTAATTCACTTTGAAACTTGGAGCAATTTCGGTAAATCGCTTAGCGTACCACGCAGCTGACCTTTCTCGGGCTTACGCTTTTCTTCGCTCACGCTCGAGACAGCTGCTGGATTTCTTCCTCTTCTTTTCCAAGCTGCTTTTATATTCCTTATTCTTCTTGATATATCGACGGATACTTTTCCATATCGAGCAATGCATAAATAGATTCTATCATTTTACAACTTATAATGCATTCAGTACTATATGTTAAAAGAAAATAATCCCTCCCAGAACTAACAAAATAACTAAAATACTAAATATTATTCTAAAAATATGTAGAAGTGAATTTTTTGTCTGCCCGAAAGATAGGCAACCCGTCATACAGACGTGTATGAACAGTTTTGACTGGAAAAAAATTCCGTTCCAGTAGATGTCGCTCGCAAGCAACATTTTCAAAGTGTGTCTGGAGGGTTGCATTCATACAGGCCCTGCCTAGCATTTTTATAATAATTACAAAGAAAGTACAAGTAATATTATATAATAAATTATCCTCGAAATTTGTTTATTTTAAACTTGTGTGATATGCATGCATGTTCTTTTTTTTTTTTTTTAAATAAATTTCAAAGTTTTCTACTGCGAAATGGTAATCCAGCGTATCGATAACTTTCAAGGTCCTTGGTTTTGGTATTTTTCAAGCTTCCTATTACGTATTGTATCTCAGAAGATCCGGGAAAGCAAGTTGGGAAGACTTTTCTCTTTCACTCACAATCAGAGTCAGAAACGAATAGATGTAATCCGTCTACGTTACGATCTCTCGTCGGGAAAATTTATTCGGCTGTTCGTGTTATCCATTGCTTATTATTTATTATGCAAATAAATCTCTAGGAATAATAATTAATAAATGATAGGGGGTAGGTATTTCATTTGATTGATTACTTCTAAGAAATATAAATAGAATGTAATAGAGATATAATAGTGTACGATTAATTTGAATAATTTAGGAAGGAAAGAAAAGGCGCGTGCCTTTTCACGTTGTCACGTTTTTTAAGAACGTGGCAATGGATTGTAATCTTATCTACACCCTAATAAAACAGAAGTCGTACGCGACTCGATAACCGCGAAAAGGAGGAACAGACCAATCTGTAACTTTTCTTCCCCTAAAAGATATGAATGAAAATGATATTCTCATACGAATTACAAATGATCAAATTATTTTTCTTATCTCATTTATGTTACGTTTATTGTATACACATATTATTGCAATTGCATTTTCATGTAAAAAGTGGTAAACATTCAGCGAAATATCATATTACCTAAGAGGAAGAAATATTAAATTCTCGGTAGGAAATTCGAATAATGTTTCCTCTCTAGCGCAACGAGAATACCTACGCATACCTATACCTATACCTATACCTATACCTATCATATATATATATATATATATATATACCTACATGTCTATGTATTTTCTTCATTTCGAAAGGAAACTTTTAACTTTTAATAACGAAACGTTTGCACTCAAGAGATCCTCCTTTGGTCATTGAACGTTTGCAAGAAAATTTCGATGGGAGAAAATAAAACGATTACAAAGTTCACTACTGACCAACGGAAAAACGCATTTTTCGTCTATCTTTTTGTCTTCTCTCTCAAAGCTTTAGGGGAAATTTTAGTTGAAACGATATAAAGCTCGTACAACAATTAAAGTAAAATGTATTCTCATTGAAAATTACTAGCTTGCCTGGGAGAGAGGGAGATAGGGGAATGGTGAATTGTTCGTTCGAAACATTGTTTAAAATACGATTCCACAGAGATTTCATTTTGTAGAGCATTGTGGTCAGAGTCCAACTCTGTAAGTAAGTATCCCGAAGGTACCATGGACCCAATAGTATTATCACAGGACGCTGATATTCACCCATTCGCATTGACTACCATTTTTTATTTGTATTCATTATATTTGACAATCATAATATGATTGTTTGTAAAAAGGTTTGAATTAGTCGGTAATATCTGACAATTTGATAGGGGAGTTGGTCATATTGGAAAATTGAGGTAGTAGCACGATAGGAAGGCACGACGACGGTGACCTTCGAGAAAGCGATTACGAGGGCCGAGATTGCAGCCCAAAGATAATTACATTGAGATTTCCGTGGGACTAATAGTACGGCGGCAGCTACTTCGTCCGTCGAACATATAATCGCATCGACGAGAATATCAAGATTAGAAAGATCGCATCAGGTATCGACGATCGATCGCTAATGTTTTATTTTTATATCTAATTTTTAATTAACCAATCTGAATTCTAGTTAAAACCTTGAACATCTATCTATCATCGTTTCACGTGAAACCTTCGATATATGTGTGCACATGTATATCTATAGTTTAAGTAAATGTAGCACCTACACATTTTCCGAGGTTTTGCGCTCGTACCTTTCTTGCATACGTGTGTGTGTGTGTGTATATACCGCAATATGTTTCACTCGGGTACCATAAATATATTATCTCGTTTATGGCAGGCAACCTCCCTCCTCCTCTTTTTCTCTCCCCTTCTTTTCCTCCTCCTTGCGTTCCTCCTTCTTTCCTTCCTCCTTGCCTTCTGTGTGCATCTTTTTCACGCGAAAGGAGCTTCTTTTTCGCGGTAAAGCGAAAATCGTGTCGCATATATTCGGTCGATCGTTCGTGAAACGCGTTGATAAAATTTAATGCGTTTTCCGCGATACCGAAGTGACACCTCCCTCGTCAACTATACCGTTGATGTAATCTTATGCTTCCAATTCTATTTTCTGCAGGTATTGTAGGTGGTGCTGCTTCTCGGTATGATTATTGTTAGGATTTAACAAAAGTCTATAGTCTTAAGATCAAAGCAAATATAAGGGCTGCACATTCGGTTAAAAAGTAATACTTTTTGCGAGAGCTTTTCGTCTTTTAGTTAAATTTCCAAGGGACTATGCCAACGCGGTTTTCCAATTAACTCGCTAAGTAAACCTCCGAAACGAACTAACTGTACGAATTTGGAGAATTTCCGCAGGAAAGCCGCGGTTTTCTTCCACCTACTTGTAAATAAAAATCTAATAAATCTGAAAAACTCGAGGGGTTAATTCGTAGCAACTAAAGGATGCTTCAAATTTTACTTTTTTCTTGGGAAACTTTTGGAAATCATGTAAATGATGCTTTATAAGATATTAAAATAAATAATATTAACATGAACAAATCCATTTTTCATATAATTTTGGTCAATCTCGACAATTGAAAATTATTGATGAAATTCAATAGTTGTTTTATTTTAGTCGTAATCGTTATCCATCGATTGTGTGTAGAATTTTCCCTCTCTCTCTTTCTCTCTCCGTTTCTCTGTTTCGGTCTATCGAATAATCATACTGGAAAAGACTTTTGTGGAGACGACAATAGCACGACCGTACCGTTAGTTCCGTCTTTATTTACTTTTTATACGGCCACAAAAGTTTTCCTCGGAAATCTTACAAATTGCTTTACTTATGATAACGAGCTGATAAAATTTGCTGGAATAATGTATCGAATAGCGAATTTATCGGAGAAAGAACGCTAATTTCATTGACAATTCTCTTTCTTAACGTTCCAATTGTATTCATCTTCTTACCTACAACTTTGTATTATTTCCTATATTTTTAATAATATAGTATAGCTTAATTATTTATCCAATATTTCATCTCCATGGAATAATAAAACATTGACGCGTGTTATGCAAGACAAGTATTTTGAAAGATTTATCTTTTTGTTTGTTGTCGTCGTCGTATATTGTGGAAAATTGTTAAATAAATGGAATATTTAATAAAAATAATATGAATAAAGCGAAGTAGAGAGGAACGATATCTCTTGTTTGTCTCCGAGAAGGAAGTAAAAATACATTTCCATTTAGTTTTCAATCGAATTGTATATTATAACGATAGGAATAAATAAGCGACAGTTAATTGAATCACGCGGCAAGAGTAAGCGATCGTATTTATTTAACTGGAGGAAAGTAATACATTTTTCGGGACTCGTTTCGTTATGGGCATGAAATCAATAATCTAAAAGCAATGAAAAATGCAAATGCACGAACGAATTAATGACAAAGCGATTTAACGAACTATTGGAACGCGTCCAGGCGAATGCGATTGGATGAGAGATGTCAGAGAGAGAGAGAGAGAGAGAGAGAGAGAGAGAGAACAAAGTGACAACATTTTACCTACAATAGGAGCAAAATAAACGCATTGCAAAATTAGTTTCACATTCGAATCGCATATGATATGTCGAAATTATATTCAATTTATTATTGAAATATTTCAAACGTTCTTGTTGTGTTGTTGTTTTTTTTCAATAAATTATCAATTAGAACTTTGATCGAAAGATTTGTCGTTAAATCGTGCGACACTGGTGCGCTAGTTTTTGGATAACTTTTAAACGAAACCTTTGAAAATAAAGTCAAATTGGACATTTTTGTATCGCCAAGTACAGTTAGTAAAGTTTCATTTCTAATTTTCGGGATTTCAAAGTTCCCTAGCGTGTATATTCGTTACAGACGTGAAATCGGAAATTGTTTTATAGGGTAAAACAAGTATGCGGTAAATGTTTTTATTTTAGCATGTTGTTTCGAAACCGTCCAAGTTGTTTCGAAAACTTTACTAAACGCAAAGGTCGCTAAATTATCGAAGTTCCTAGTTTGACGCATAAAGAGAGAGAAAGATGGACGGATAGACAGATAGACATACAAAGAAAGATGAAGAGAGAGAGAGAGAGAGAGAGAGAGTGAGAGAGAGAGGGAGAGCAATTTAGTGTTTCAAATTAACTAAAGAGGAGATCCTGTATTCCAACTATGAGTACATTTGCTAATCAACAATTTTGTGTGCACGAAAAGGGAGAGGCAAAGGGGAACTGGAAGAAGTTTTCAGTAAACGTGCCTTGAGACGACTTTATGAAACACATTACGATGTTACAGAGGTAATCCAAAGGCTGAGACATGAAAGTTCTGTCGTGTTCTAAGTCTGATATGTACAAATTCAAAAGCCTTTGGCTAATTTCGACTTAAGTAGGTACATTTAATAGCGTACACGTAATAACGAGATTAATCGTCTTCAAACTTATTATTAACTTCAATGTATGACGTTTATTTGCAAAATGCTATAAGTATACCATATATAGGTAAACACCTATTGACTCTACACCGTAATATGTTTGCTCGGCTATACGGATTAGATTTATTTTCATATTTTACTTAAATCTTTTTTGGAAAGCTTCATCACATTCTAATACCTATCATTTCTCATTTTTTTTTATTTGCCAAGATATAGATTCTAGAAGAAGTTTATTCTCCTGAGTAAAAATCAGTAATTACTAAGAAACTGGGCTAGAGATTTGAGTAAAAGAAGCAAGACGAATGACGATAAGAAAAGAAGATTATCGACTGGATGGATAATAAAAAAGATAATCGCTCTTCGCTTAGACGATCTATCCTTCTTCCAACATAGAGAGAGAGAGAGAATTGGAAAGGTTGCAGTTGCATCGTTTACACGATTACAAATCAAAAGAGAAAAAAGAAAATGAAACTAACAAACTAACAAAGAGATTTCCCGGTGGACGGACAGCTTGGGTTTTATCGGTTGACACTGAAACAACTTTTCTCTAGGAGCGTTTTTCTATTATCTTTTTGTTACTATTAATTATAAAATTCGTTGGGGAATTGACGTTGGAAATAATACGAATGCGCGACATCCGAAAATCGATTGGACCCCGTCGTAGTTTGAAGTCAACTGAAATTTAACGAATTATACTTCATATTATAAAATGGGTGGTATATATTACAGATAAAAAACACGGAGAAAAAAGGGAAAAAGAAGGAAAAAAAAAACACGCACATCCGTCAAATACATCGCACGGGCGTAATGTCAAAACGAAACTTGCTAACGAATGACAGGAGAGTAGGGAGAGAAAAAGAGAAAACGATAGCGTTTCACGCGACGTACTTTTTCATGCGGAACTCATCGGGTACGTCCGGCCAACCATTCGCAAATTGCATTGGTGCGAAGGCTGTATCGTTGGGGGAAAAAAAAAATGTTTTCCATCAACCCTCTTATCGATCGATCTCTTTGGCTTTTATCAAATGCAATATCAAATTAACACCGCACCGCAACGCAACGCAACGCAACGCAACGCAACGCAACGCAACGCAACGCGATAGGGCTCAACGAAAAGCCAACTCTGCCAGCCAATGCCATTGGAATGCTACTTTTCGAATAACATTATCGATCAAATTTCAAGAAAATTCTTCTCTTCTCTGTCGATATAATAATAAGAACAATTCCAATTGTTATGCGTTTGATTTTGATTCGGTATTTTGGTCGGTCGATCGATCGATCGATGGCTATATTCCATTTTTCCTCCCGTTATTAGAACGTTTCGTATTAAAAGCTATAGGATTCCTGTAGAATAGTTGTATTTCGCACAGTGTTTCGTTGATTGCCTACGAAAGCATTTCTAAAATCCGAATACAATGCGAGCTCGCAATTTGCGCGAGCGATCGCCGAACAAAATATAATAAAATAAAAAATAAAGGGAACAAATAATGGATGAAAAGAAGATAAAAATATGCATGCACGTCGTCGTCGTCGTCGTCGTCGTCGTCGTCGTCGTCGTCATCGTATCGTAAATAGCAAAGCGCAAGGTTGTTAGGCGAAATTCATTGGGAAAACATAGAGCCTCGTGTAAATAATCGCTAGGAATAGAAATGGAAGCCATGCTATGAATTACATGTGCCAGGTGACAATAGATTTCTTTCTCTTTTCTTCTTTCTTTTTTCAGCGTTCTTTTACGTTCTTCCTCGGCACCGGACAACGAATAGCGTCCAATTTTTCTCCATTCAGCTGCTAACAATCGGTAGAAGGCGAGCTTGCGAAAAGGGTGCTGCAGCACCCTTGGTGGTGGTGGTGCTGCTGCTGCTGCTGCCGAACGGAGATAGAAAAAGAGAAATTCGTTGTCGATCGATGTTTCATAAGTTATTCGTAAATTAGATTATGCTTATTTCTAATAAAAATAGTTATACAGTAAATAATTCATTTTATTCGGGTGTATTTGTTGGAGGGAAAAGCCAAGAATCATTAGAAATGAAATAAAATATTAGTCGAATGGAATCCTTTCAGTCGTATTATTCGCTCGGAGGCAACTTTTAATTTCCACAAGAGCGTTGTTCGTCTACATAAAACTTTTCTCTGCCCCGAGGTCTATTCTTTTTTCCTTTTTCATTTGGTTTTCTTACCACAACGTGAACAGTCACCTGCTCTCGCCGTACTACTATACTTTTGTCTTTCTTTTTCTTTCTCCTTCTGTCGGAAGGAAAATTCAAATTTTCCAATATTATCTATGCAGACGTCAAACTATTACTACGAATAGAAATTTTTTCCCTCACTATCTCTCTCTCTCTCTCTTTCTCTCTCTCTTTGGTGTTTTCATATTGCCAACTTTTTGATCATTCGCGAAATATAAAAAAATATGAACTTTGTGTCTATTGGAAAGACGCGTCGATATAATTAAATACAGAAATATTATCTATATATATATATATATTATAACCAATGAATATTTTTTATTTTCGTTCGATTTTAATCAAAATATTTTTATTCGCAAGAATAATTTATAAAAATGATTGATTTTATTGAAAAAAGTAATTGATTGGCATTGCATATTTTTCTGTATATTATTTCGCACGAGTTAATTGAAAATTTGACCAATCAAATGACGAGTTGAAACGAATGAAATATTTTCGATATACAAGTACATACCATCAACTTTAAAAAGGAATGCAATTTATCATTGGTGTCGTAAAGGACAAATTAGTTTTCTTTGCTTTTGATAAAAAATAGTTAAGATTGCAGTTTCATTTTGAAGTCGCGCAAAAGCCAGTTTGAAAATACTAAACAGTGATTTTACCTTAATGCTGAGATAGAAACGCGTTGAACGATTTAGGAAAGTCCAAATCCAGAAATCCTGTGAAAAGTTTCGTAATGGCCGCAGATCTCGGACGAGAGGACGTGAATGGCTCTTCTTCAAGATTAACACGTTATTGTAAGATACGCGTGGAGGAACGCATGGAAGTAACACGAAGACCATCTATCGCCATCTTCCTTCTTACTTTCCTTTTTCTCTTTCTTCCTATTCTTCAGACTCGAGAGACGAAAGTTTCGAAAGGTGGATAAGAAAAGCGAGCGAGGTAAACTGAATTTATCGAGTTAAAGTTCCTACAGTGGTAATGCTTATTTACAGTTCAGTAAGTGAGGTTTTTACAATGAGAAAGGCTACTCGTTAAATCGGATGTATGTTAAAAGATGCTTTTTCCGGAAGATTATTCGCGAATCCAACATCGAATGGCTTTATTACCAATATAGATACAAATGTCCATCGCTTTTATTTCTTTCTATTTTCTTTTTATTTCCAATGGACCATTAAAAAGCCTTTTTATTCAATATTACGGACATTAATATACGGTAACCCGATTATCGGATAATCGATAAAAAGAAACTACAATATCCGGATAATACGCGATCGCTAAGAAATAATACATATATGTAATCAAATAATTATAATAATTGTAATTCATATTAATCGTATTCGATAAACTTTAAATGATTGTTCATTATTTCAAAGAAATATATATTGTTATTTAAAAGCTCGAAGAGTATATGATCTATTTTGTAAAATTAAATGTTGCTTATATATGATTTTCAGTCTGCAGGTGAATCTCTCTTCGAGATTCTAATGCATCCCCTACTTACATGTAGGATTGTTTTAACTAAATTATATTTGTTTGAATGTTCCAGCTCTTTCATATAATAAAATACGCGATAAAGTCTTGATAAAAAATCCAAAATTGAAGATTCAACAAATGTGTATAATTCTGTTTTTGATTGGGAGTTTGTTTCGTTCGATGTTTTACGTAAACACCGTTTTCAAATCGTTGCTTCGTACTCAGGTTGATCCTGTAAAAACGTGATGCAATCGGATCCAAAAAGTAAAACGCATAACTAACCGGATATCTGTGAAGGGAGATGAGGGGATATACGAGACTCTCGAAACAATCGCCAGTTCGTGTACAATAAACGATTGTTCTTGTTAATCGAAGTGCTGATATTCGTAAAAGCTCGCGTCGAGGTAAAGCACACGATAAATAACATTCTCTCATTTCTCTTTCTCGCACACTTTTACTAGATCCAACAATTGTTTCTGCGTCTTCGTATAATGATTTGTGTACGAGGAGCAGATAAGCAGCCCCTGTGTCAGGGATCAAGCTTTACAATGCGAACTATCTTTCTGCATAGAGATGCACATCATTTCTCTTTCTTTTGACGAAACGTAAAACATATTAAATAATCATTTTTCTTATTCTATGTAATGATGAAAATACTACTTCGTAGAACGAAATTGGATATTTGGGGAGACATTGATTACCGAAAAGACTAATCAATTGGATTTTTTATTTCCAAACTTTCAATGAACTTCTCCTCGAGCTTAAAAGCTCAAATTTTCATATAATTCACGAGTAAGCTTCATTATCTACGTTGAGAGAGAGAGAGAGAGATGATTGTGTACCTTAAGAAACTACACCCAGGAAGATATCGCATTATGAGTTTATCATCTCCTAAGGGAAAACTTGTGTAGAAATTCTTGTTAGACGATTAATTACAACGATGCAACTTATTCTCCCATAATATTTCTGCGAGGATATGTGTAATTATATACAAATTCATAGATAAATATTGGCTTTAATTATTAACAAATATTTCTTTCCTTTCTCATGTTTAATTGCATAGTTAATACATTAAAATACGTCATTATTTTCTTTTCTCGGAACAATTACATGTCAAAGTTTCAAAGTTTTTTTTGTAGATACTACGTGCATATGCGTTGAAAAAAACATCCTAGGATTCGCGCGTTATTGCTTTTTTACAGGGACTGCAACGACTGCAATGAAAGAGTCACCATCCCAAAAATTCCTATCTCTTTTTGTTTTCTATTTCAGGCAAATATTTATTCCTTTTCAAAAAGGAAATGAACATTTTAAATAAAACTTGATAGCAAAGTTAATTAAATGTAAAATAATTCAACAAAATTTGATTAATCTCGTGTTACTACATTCGCGTAATTTTGGGGAAAAATATTTTATTACGAATTTGATGGAAACGGTATTTTTATATTTGAAGAAAATATCGAAATATAAATTGCTCTGTAGCTATATCTGCATTCGAATATTGGTGAATTAATGTTACAGGTTCGATACTTTCGAATCCGATTTGTATTTTAATATTTTTTTTTGTTGCAAAATAATTTCTATAAAATGAAATACGCTTATATTCTTTTCGAGTGCATTTGGAATATAGTGAAAATGCATCGCACGATCGATTTATACATTCGCATGAGTTAACACATTTAAGTAATAGAAAATATGTGATACGACTATAGCGTGCAATGCTATTAACAACGTTCTATGGTCTTAAGTAAGTTTCGTGTAATCAACGTTATTTAGGGTGGCCCATTTAGCGGTCATCTTTATAATTTCTCAGATGAAATTTTGGGGAAATTTGGGGGAAATTTTGGGGAAATCGCGAAGATCCATGGCGACGACGAGTTCCGCTTCCTACCCCTTGCTGGTCATTAATTAAAGCCCGTAATTACTTTCTAGAACTTGAAACACGGCGGGTTTAGTGGAAGGGTGGTAAGATGAAGGGGTTACTGGAAGGGGTTGGTGGAAGGAGTTAGTGGAAGGGGTAGGTGTGAGGGCTTGAAATGGAGAACAGTTCTCGCGTGGTACGGCACAATACGAAATTCTCACCCTACTTGTAGAACTTCCGGAAGAACATGGTGGTAGTAGGTGGCACGACGAGACGAACCAATGAATTCTCCTTGCGGTTACACCTTTGTTATACCTTTGAACGATCATGCGCCCCGTAAGCATCCTTCGATTGCTAAGCTTATATCAGTAGTTATTCGTTAATGGGATAAAAATACGCGATTAGAGGAAGATTTGGGTGGTGAGACAATACCAACCCGAGGATATATTCATGAATACATCATATTCGAAACGTTGATCCCCTATGAGATATAACGGCAGCTCTATTTGCTCGGACTGTTACAGGTTTACAGTTATCTCGAGGACATCAATGCTCAACGCGTATATCTATTGTAACCCTAATAGATGTTGTTGGCGTTTCGCCTGTGTCCACTAAATGTTCCGATGCTCTTACTGATATCATCACTGTATAACACAGCAATTGCATAAACAATTTCATTGCTAATAATCATTTCTACCCAAATCCAAATGTATACATCTGTATATTTTAGTTACTTTTAAAGGAACTTTTCTAAACTAAATCGATAAGCGTTTGTTTTGTACTAAGATGAGAAATTAGAAAAGGGTCCTTTATTCGAAGGAAACCACGTATCTCTTAGCGTCGAAGGCAGCTTTGGCAAATTCTCAAAAGCAAATTGATTCGCGCGTTTGTCATTTATTCGCTAATGGCGCATTCGATCGGAGCTTGCTTGGAAGATTGTCTCTTTGTGGTCTATTAGAACAGTAAGCAATTAAGTATTTTAATTAATACAAGACCAAGTAAGCACCTAGTAGGTAATTAGTAATTATATCGAAAATAATTATCCATTTGTACATGCTTGTTTCTTTTCAAATGCACTGGAATAGTATTTATGATGAATTTCTAGAAATGCAACATTTCACTCATGCACCGATATTATAAATAAATATTATTCCCTTTGAAAAAGAATCTCGATATTCCAACGATGTCGAATTCCTCCTTACATCTTTTAGCTCGCTATAGTTCTTGTCTTTGATCCGGCTCCATGATTTCGAATATGAATTAACTTCCCCTTTCCTCTTCAACAATTCATCGCTTTTTCGATATTCTTATGAAGCTCTTTGCGATTATATATATATATATATATATATCGAGATTTCCATTTCTTTTGGCATTTTAGTTAGTAAGATCGGTACTTTTCTACTCGCTTGAGAATAAGAAAGAATGAAAGGAAATGCAAAGAGAGAAAAGCCAGGAAAAGATTAATGAAGTTATTACAAAGCATGAATTGTGAAGATAATTTTAATTAGGATGAAATATAATTGGATTATTATAATACATACGCATATGTTATAATTTGATATGGTTCTCGTTATCTGGAAAGTTTGTCTTTGTTGGTAAACCATTGAAAATTTGTCACGACTCGAAGGAAGAGTCTGAGAACGCTAAAGTGTCTCCAGGACGTTTTATCCAGTATTTTTCTTCTTTCCTCTTTCATCTCTCATTTCAGGAGAAGCACTTTTGAAGCTAGTCGTTGGTAGGTAGCCGGTAGCTAGCCGGTACATTCCTCCCAAACAATAGTCTTTGAGCTTACATCGATCCAGTTCTTATCGTGTAAGACTTCTAGGGAAAGAGAGAGCTTCCGGCATGGAACGACGCGAAAGTTGGCCAGGAGTTGTTTGGCTAGAAACCGATTCCGTGTCGTACTTCCATATCTGGACGCGCTTACGTGACTTGCTAGTTTATGTCGATGTGTGTGTGGGTGGGTGGGTGAGTGTCTAAAGGTATGGAAGAAAGACAAAATTCGTAATTTCATCCGACTGGAAAAAAAAACTTGATAATGCTTCGCAAATTTATCTTTATTTAGCATTATTACCCGTTGCTCCTAAACTGTCAAAATAACTTTCTTGCTTGGGACAAAACACAGAGAAGTTAACGATAGTATTATCTGGAACGAGCAGGGCACGGGTTGCGAGCCCTAAATCTTCCTATTCTTGTTAAAAAACTTTAGTGGTAGACGGTTAAGAAAAAAATATCATAAATCGGATGGAGAGAAAAAGGGTGCTTCTTTCACATGTAAATTTTCGACTTAACAAAAGAGCATGCTTGAGTGATATAGCCGTCCTACGAGTAACCGAATTTTATTCCACCGTCCACCGTCCACCGTCCAACGTCCCTTCTTCTTCTTCTTCTTCTTCTTCTTGCAACCACCCCTACTTTAACCCCAACCCTTTCAATCCTCTTTCGAGATGCGTCTAGCTGTGTGTAGTAGCCTTGCTGCAACGAGTTACTATCGTTTCCTCCTTCTCTCTTTTCAACATTTTCTTTCTTCGAGCCTCTCTCGTTGCTAGCAAAACGCGTAGTTACCCCTTTTATTTCCACTTAAGCGCTATTCATATTTAAAACCATATCCGCCCTGGATAAGGATTTACCGAGTCTCGCTTATTGTTTGTAAAGTATGTAAAGCCATGACCAGTTTTATGATCTACGATCGCTAAATCTTACGTCCTGTTGTTAGTTACCATTTTAACTATTTTTTTCAACATATTTTTCACAAAACTTTTTACAAATATTATAAATGACATGTCAAATAACGTACAATATTATTTAGCTGTAAATTTATTAGAAACTATTCGAACAACATTCGAGTTTAATATAAAGACGACGACACTTGGAAGGAAAAAGTTAAGCAAGTGGGTGGAGTAGAAGACGAAGGATGAAAGGGCCAAGAGTTGCTCGCATAATCCCGAGCGAGTATCACCCCAACCCACCACCATCACCAGCACCATCACCAGCACCATCACCAGCGTATACTTTCTTTCATTCCAAAGAATTTTTCTATTTTCGGATTAAGTTCCCCAATGTGGGAGTAGTATACGTGTCCTGTATATCAGCCATTTTATTTGATATTAGACGGATTCTACGATACGCTCAGCTTTTCGCGTCGAGGGAAAGGGCACGTTCAGGGTTTGAGGAAAACTAATGGGGATATACATTTCTGCTATTTTTTTCTTGACGTATAACGTACACACGCATACGCACGCGTTATCGATTTTTCCCTCACAGACAGAGGATATACATGAATATGTAAAAATGGGAACAACGAAATTCCGTCTTGAGGATTTATTTACTCATATACATGAAAACCAATGTCGATTGTTAAAATGAGTAGATACAAAAGCGAATCGATTAGTTTCATCAAAGATCGCAGGAAATGCGAATTAATTAACGCGGCTGGCTTAGTAAATACAGTCACGCATTTTACTCGAAAATAACTTTGGTCAACGCGGAAATGGGGTAGTAGAGGGACGGACGGACGGACGCGTGACGAAAGTTCAACCATTGGAACAGCGCAAGCGCGATCAATCTACGAATTATCGCGTCCCGATAGAATATTTCGAATTCCAACCATTGTTCCTGGCATTGTTTCACTTGGTGAATGCATGCAAGCTTTGCCCTGCTCTGCCCTGCCCTGCCCTGCCCTGCCCTGTCCTACCCTGACCTGCACACTGCTCTTTAACTCGATCGGTTTCTCTTCAATCTTTATTCTCTCGCGATTTCAATCAAATCATTCTGCTATTCTAACTTGACTTCATATGAAGAGCCAAAGACGATTTCTTTGGTCGCGTTTGATTCAATGAAACTTTAATGATTTGAACGAAAACATATTGCAACGTTTTGTTTTCTAGTCCGCATTTGTTGTTTGAAGCTATCGATAGCAGTATTCGTTCGTTAGTTTTTAGTTAACAAAAATGTCCGGTTTGCCTGGACGACCTGGATGTTTTGTTTTCGTAGTTCTGCTTTTTGATATTCAGATAATATGTTGGGTTTCCTGTCTCTCTCATTTTTTGTTTTGTTTTCAATGATCATTCGCACCGCACGCGATCTGTTTGGAAATTGTTTGCTCTGTATACCTTTTTCACGTTTGCTTTGGTTTCGAAAAAAAAGAAAAAAAAAAGGTAAAAACAAAAAAAAAGGGGATCGTTCGCGTATATATCTACGTGTAGAATTTGTCGTAATATTCACGTATCAACCGTAGACCGAGCGAATTCGAGATTAAAGTCAATCGCGAAGAAAAATCGGATCGATATCGTTTATTTAACAAAATCCTTCGATTCTATTTTCTTTTCAATTGTATTTGTTATCGTAAACCCATTGGGAAATAACAAAGAAGATATAAATAATATTAAGGTGCATCGTTGAGAAAGATAATTGGTAGTTTGTCTAGAGCGTCGCGAGATCTCGTTCGACAGAGAAATCTATTGGTATTAAACGATAATCTTTCTATATAAATGTAATAATTTCATTAACTTGTAAAATAAAGGTAAAATCGAGAAATCCATCGGGAATATCGAACGAAATATTATGGATTGAATAAATACATTCATATATCATTGCAATTGTGGACAATATTTATGTTTCGAGTGTTATTCGTACGCTTACCGGAAAATCGTAGGTACTTTCGAGTAATCACGCGATATTAATACTTGTTTACTAATTTTGCATTATCAACACACGTAATACCATTGTAAAGTTTCGAGAGAGCCCGGTTTGCAATAGCAAATCTTTCTCTCTCTCTCTCTCTCTCTCTCTCTTTGTGTACCGTTCTAAATGGATTGTTCGAATTCATGTCTACGCATTATAAAATCTCTACTATAAAGTAGACTCGCTTATTATCTCTAAATTATGACAAATCCTATCGAAACAACTGGACACTCTATGTATTATAGTTTAGATAGGACGTCAAATTTCCTATTGCAAAGCATATAGATAGATGCAACATTCATATAAACACGTAGATAGACCTTTGCGCGTATGACATTTGAGAATCGGCAAATAAATGTGATCCAATGAACGTCCAGTTCCAGTTATAATAACCACCATTAACGCTAGTCATTAATGTAGTTTCACGCGTGTTTATACAAATTAAAGCGGATTTAAAGGTTCGAACGAAAGGTATAAACACTACTCGTCTTGGAGAAGTATTTGGGTGAAATATTTGGAGCATTTGACAAAGTATGATCGCGATATCTCGGCAATAAAACACGGGTCGCACTATGGTCTAAAAGAAGGTTCTCTTCCTGTTGTCGTTCGACAATGGAGAATCGAGTTCAAGACCTCGATCCCAGCTGTTCTCTACCTTCTACGTTTCATCAATGACTTTTTCTCCTCTTTTCTAGCTTTTCGTCGAGTGCCCTTCGGTATTACCATCGAGTGTTTCTCTTCTTTTGTTCCCTTTCCCTTACCCTTTCCCTTTCCCTTTCTTTCACCATTGTCTTTACAGAAAGCCTATATTTCCGTCGAATATGTCGTAATATCAAGATCATTTTGAAAGCGAGGATTTTCTTTTCTATGCGAAGAACCTACTCGAGATGTACGACGCTTCTCTTTTATACCTTTTCTCTCTCTCTTTCTCTCTCTCTTGCTACACCTTCTTTTGATTCTTATTCTTACCATTGTTTCCTTTCATCCTAGGCTTGAGACGTTTCTTCCCTCGTTACTTTTTCCAAATTTCCCTTTTCTTAAAGTCAACACAAGTCTCGAGAAGAATTTCCATCATTTCGATCCTTTCTCTTTTTTAAATATTCGAATCACTTTGCGTTAATTCGTTTGACATTTTTTTTTTTTTATCCAAATGAAGAATTCGATACTCGTTTGAACGTAGGAGGACATGCAACGTAGGTATATTTCTGCAATGTTTTGAAAGTCGTTGAATTTGTAGTATCTTTGAAAATTTTCAAACGAGCGTGGTGCGCCAAGACTAAGAAAAGTCTCGGAAGGTCTCGAAATTCCTCGAGTTCCACGAAGCGTTGGAAATCTCGAGAGTCTCCAAAGTCTCCGGGAAAAGGCTGAATATCGCGTTTTCGACGACTTCGTGGCTCGAGTATCTAACCATGGACGACCATCTGCGATAAAGAAGGCGAACTTCGAAAAAAAAAAAAAAAAAAATAAAAAACAGATTAACGATTCGAAATTTCTTTTCAATAGTTGGATTTCCTATATAGTGAACGTTTTGCATTATGTTTTACAACTTTTATTTCTTTCAAAATGTCTTCAATATTTTTATGCAAAATATTATTCAGTTATTTCTTTGAAAGTACCAAACAAGAAGTAGCTCGACAGAATCCATTAAGCAACGGTTTCCTATTCCATTTGCTTTGTGCCATGCCTCCGGTCTTTTAGTAAAAAGTAACATCATGTGTTCGCAATGTTCCTATGGCGTTCTGTTTCTATCTAAAAGACATTGGGACAAAATTCCATTTCTAGGATGGGTAGGTAGGTAGGTAGGTAGGTAGGTAGGTAGGTAGGTAGGTACCCCTTACCTCTATCTAATATGATATTATTGCGTTAGCGTAAAAAGAAAATTGGATGTCGTACTTGTAGATATTTTTGGTTGAAAAGCGAATAGACGGCACTGAGAAATGATAAGCAAGAGCACACGGACACGGTGCTTGGTGGACGCTTGAAAAGTTTCAACCCTTGTTAGCATCGCCGTCTCGAGCATTGTTCGCGACAAAAGGGTGGAAGCTGAGACCGTATCCGGGAGACAGTGATGCGGGCAACGGTCCAAACTTTCAAAGAGCCAACGTCCGAGACCTAATAATGAGATACGTGTAGACCGGCGGCTGCCCAGTTTAACACTGGATCGCCCAGCTAACTTAATTGTTTGCCGCTTTACTAAACGGCCGTTAGCAAGGAAGTTATATAGGTACTTCGGTACTTTGTCAAATTAATGAAAGACGAAAGTAACCGTATAAGTGCAAAAACTTCATCTTCTATTTCAATGTTTTTCTTTTTCTTCATTGCCATTTCACGGCATTTCAAATTAATATTTATTCCGCAAATGATTCATTAAATGTCTCTGTACATGAGTAGAAAGAAAATATATGTATATATATATATATATATCGGAAACATATTGGATAAATCCAATCTTAATATCAAATAACGTGATATTCAAAATTAATATCGAGTTCGCGTATTAAACGATTCAATCAATAACTATTTATTTCGAATTTTCTGATTAAATATTATATTGGAATGATTTAATTGATATTTTTTTGTCCAAAAGTAAATCTAAATCTAAGATAGGATATCATGTCGGTGTAAAAAAATGACAATTAGCATTTGTATCATTGATTACACGATATAGGAATATAGTATTATATCCTATCGATAGTTCTATTTGCGCTTCTATATCGCGAGACTATTAGTCTCTATTAATTAACGCAGTGCATATCCATCAATTACCCAGCAAAATAGATCGATTATATCAGACAAGAGTCAGCGATGCAACGCGTGCACCTATTGGACAGGATCATTTCCGTTGGTGTTACGTTGCTGATCGAAGTAACGCTTTCGCAATACCCATCATCATCGAGATGATCAACATCGTCATCATCGCTGTCCTCCGCGTTAATTTATGAATCAAGATTATTGCGAGACATAGAGCTCCAAACGTTCTCAACATTTCTATTAGATTTTCGAAGGGCTTCCTCCCTTCCGTGACAACCTTTAGGGAAAAGGAGTTGTCACGCGATTGCTTCTTGTCTGTCAATTCTATGAGTGCGTGCAAGTATCCGATAGAAGTAATTTACCGAGGTATCAAACATATGTAATATTCTAACAATTCGTATATAGACTTATATCTTGTAAAATATGCTAACTCAGCCAATGTCTGGCATAATATGAACAACGTCTAGGCACACTCGATAGATATTCTTATACCCGTCTATACCTATTTATATTTTATACACGTAAATATATATATGCAGATATGATAATGTTTCGTATATATATATAAAAGACGCACGCACATATAAGAAAATACCTTAGGTAATAGAAACACCCAGTATATAGATAAGCCGAGGCCGTAGCTTTCCGTGCGATATAGTAAAGAATGTCGGGAGATATTCTTCTAGAAACTTTATGACTTCGTTCTGGAGCTTTTTTGCGCATAGCGAACAGGAGTGAAAAGAATACTGGCATATATCGTACAGTAATACGTCTATACGTCCCAACTTTTCTTTTTTTTTATGCGACGACTCGACAAACATCTTTTGAGAAATATGAGAATAAGAAAATTCGATTCTACAGTTGGGTTTTTTTTTTTTTTATCATAAAATACTTTATAAATCGTTGGCAATATTTTTAGTTAGCCAGGCGTGCTCGATAACAAAATCCGGCTTCCTATTGATGCGTATTTATAGTTTGAAAAAATGATAGAACCCATACTAGGTTTATTGGGGTCATCTATAATATAATATCATATAGAATAAGCATATGTAATTGATATTTCATTTGTATGTTTCTTTTTTTGTTTATCTTTTGTACGATTTTTCTTTGCAATTAAATGCACCACGGTATGTTTAAATATGCAAATGAAATATGAATATTCCAGAGAAATAACAGGGTCGTAAGGTAAGCAAATAACTTGGTTTAAACGAATAAACGCGCGTCTTTGAAATGGGCTCTGTTAGATAACGCGATAGATTATTCGATGATATTTACTGGACCGTTAGGAGAAATGGAACTGTCTGCGTAACAAACGGAAACACCGTGTAAACCCAGAGAACGAGCGGTTAATGTCGCTCGACGATCTCCGACCGCGAACTTGGAGTTATCGTGCTTCATGGTCCGGCATGGTTTTGTAATAGTAGTTTCTCTTAATGGACCTCAAACGGACTTGGCCCGAAGCTGATAGAGAAAGACCAGTTAGGATTCGAACAGGACTAAGGTACTCTGAGTTTCTTCATCAAAATCCTGCCGCCTACCTATAAGAGTTATACCAACACGACTCTATAGAATTTCACATTTATGCGAATATTCATGCCCTTTTACTACGATTCGGCTATTCTCTAGCGCATTTGTTGAATAATTATTTCTATTGAAAAATATGCTAAGCGATGAAAAATATTTTCCAACGGTTAATGCACGCTTATTTTATTTATTTCGCGCAAAGGTTGTTAACTAAAGCAAAGCCAAGCCAAGCCAAGCCAAGCCAAGAAGAGAAATTAGAATGCTCCTAACGGCGTAATATTGACATAACAATGTAACTATATTCCGGTAGATTAAAGCACGATAGAGGAAACTTACGTGGCTTGATGGGAAGAGAGAGAGAGAGAGAGAGTGGAGGCTTGCACGTGAGGAATCGTTAACTAAATCCTCGGCACACGGAAATCCTTCGGCGCGAGCTTTCCTGTCTTAGGAACTTCTGCCAAAGAGAGAACTAAACAGTTTCCTCTTTCCACCTCCTTCTCATTCTCCTTGCACGTAGACGGTAGAAACTCTGTGTGACTCTTACCTTATGTTCCGAATGCGGCCAAACGTTGCGAGTGACGGTGCGTGAAAACCAGTTAACTAATTGTAAAGTGGTTCCTTTACTACATGTTAACTTGTACCTACTTTTAGATTTATCATTAGAGAATTAACTTACATTTGGACATATTGATATGTAACCAGGAAAGAAAGAGAAATGACGGGTTTGGAATTATCACGTCTGGAAATGATCGATATCCGAATAGCTTGTTAAACGATAGTTTAAGCATAATCACCGAAGCATTATGGGTAGGACGAGCGCTTGGAAACTACCGGTGGCTCGTCCCTTGAAATTAGAGCTCGATCGGTACGCGAACGCACTATTGATCATGAGAGTCACCGAACTGTCGGTTAAGGTATACCAGTATATGTCGGTGGACAGTTAATGGTACGAGATTGCCGGCTCTCGATCGCAGATGTTTCAACCTTCCCAATTTCATATCCAAGCAAACCCTGACTTATAATACAAAATAATGTACAAAAGTTATTTGCAAAGGGTTGCCATATTATTATCGATGTTCAAGTTCAATTTTAAATGAAGAACGGGGTTAATCGGAAGCGAAAAGAGTAACGTGATACGAGTAGCCAATTTATTTCAGCATATAGGAGACTAACAACGCGCGTTTCCCACGCATTGATCACAATGTTTTTCCAATTTTCCCGATGAAAAATATTTTTTTCGGTTGGAGAAACTCGAGCATAACCCTGGGGTATTCTTCTCACGATGTCGAGCGAAGAGGCACGCATTTGGATCGAATTGCGCGCTGAAACATACGTAATACTTTTTTCCTTTTTTCCTTTTTTTTTAACTCTTCCCCTATTTTTATACGTAAAATAAATGGTGCATACAATCATTGGTTACGCGCAAATCTCCTACTGTTTTTATACTATATTAATCGTTAATACGCATTCATGTATGACGGATACATTTTATATTTTTTATGCAAGATCGGTCATTCGAATGGAAACGTTTCTTTTCCTCATTTTTTCCGACTGAGGTGATAGAAAATCAAAGTATTTGAAAATGGTGCAGCACGTATAATATATAAATACTTGTAGTGTCGTGTCGTCATCGGTAAAACTAAGCTCCAGCGACTCTCCGGGAAGCTGTATAACGCAATAAGCCGCTCATAAACGGCAACACGATAGGTTGTAACCGTAACAGGGAGCTCGTTATCGAGAGGGAGGAGGCAAATCGAGAGAGCGTATAATGTAAAAGGCACCAAATTCTCCAGTATAGAGGAGTATTAGTTGTTACGTCATAATGCGACAACAGAAAGGGATGCTACGACTGCTGTTGGTAAAAACCAACTATTATTAGTCCTAAATTATTGCTAAACTTGCAATGGATTAGCAAACCGAGTGAAATATTTTTTCTGTTGTTCTAATCGAATTACATCAAATAATTAATATTTATATTAATAATGCATAAGATACGGAGATAATAATTAACCCGAAATGAATGCATTAATTTTCTATCAATCCTGTTTGGGTTTACGTACTTTGTTGATAATTAGGTGCAATCGATGCAACGCTAACATTGTAAATAAGAGAGAATCGTTGCACCTCGCGACAAATGTCTCGCGAGATGGTTATCTAAGCCGTCCGCTTGTAATATATCTCTGCTAATTATGACCAGAGGGTTGGATATTATTAACGCGCGGAAATGTGTGTTAGAATCGTGCACGCGAGGGTGGTGGTGGTTCGCGTTGCGGTATAAGGCGTAGCCGTCTAACCGTAACCGTAACCACCACTTATCCTGAGTCAGTCAGCGTAATTGGAAAGCAGATACCGTCGTCGTCGTCGTCGTCGTCGTCGTTGTCGTCGTCGACAGAATGGTCAAGCTCGTGCTACAAAATAGCAACCTTATGTTTCTATACCTTTCGACTCGTGTAATACTTGATTCGCCACTGACAAGTATACGCAGGGTTGGTTATTGTATAGAATTATTACAAGTACAAAAAGTAGTAGTTTGTTGTTACGTTGAACGGAGGAAAGTAAAAAAAAATAGAACAAATATAGGGGATGACTCTTTGATCTCGTATAATCGCAAAAAAAGGTTAATTCTTTTTGACTATTTTGTCTGTTTTGTGTCCACGTCAAAGGACCGTTCGTGCAAGATCGTCTTCGTTCGCTATTCGGTTACGTTCACGAGGCAAATATTTGTTCGAAATTTTCTCCGACGTAATTCCCGACCGCCAATATTTTGTCTCCATTCCCGAGTACTTCCCGTCGAAAACATCCCTGGGAAAATATAAACTCGAACCGCGTGTTCGAGAAAGGAATGGTTGTGGGCTCTCTCTCTCAAAGTGGGATCGAGCTGGGGAAAAAGAAATTCAAGCGAGAGTGTCGTTAATTCAATGTGTACACCAGCACCTGGTTGGTTGATAGTCGGGTCAGATTTTTGTCGAATATTTCATTAAGTTATCTTTCTTTTAGGGATTGAATACTTCTAATGGAAAAATAAGTTGGAGTTAATCCTTATTACGTAACATATTTGCTAATTAACATGTAGGGAGTTTCGGCTAACGCAAATAAACACCGACACGGGAGTTGGCTAACGAGAGGACTCGCGCGACTACGAGAAAACGCACCACCACCTCCTCCATCTCCACCACCACCACCGTTTGAATCCCTGGGCTAAAGAGGGTGTGGCTTTATGTTATACTCGACGCCATATGTTTTACAGAAACGCCAGCCCACGTTAATATGATCTCTTTGCTACTTTGAATTAGTTCGAAGAAAGCTACTTTAATGTATAAAAATCTACCCCATATATATGTACTTATCTAGGAACTTTTCAACTTTTCATAACAGATTTTGCTTTGACTAACTTCTATATTATATATTTTAATTAATATGACCGAAGTAGAGAAATGCATATGAATAAAAACTTGAGCTTTTAAAAAAGGTATAATACAAATGTATCGAAATATAAACATAAAATATAAAAGCGCGATATGAAAGCGTCACACATACACACCCCCACACATACGACCATCTTTCCATTTATATTTAATATTCCAAATCATTTAATTATATAAAATATAAATATTTTCAACTCCAGCAATGGTTTATTCGAATCGTACAAAATATTTTCCATATATAAAGGCAGGATTATACCGAGAGCTTATGTTTTCAGCACAGCTGTATTTCTCTATCCTGTTTTTCGTCGTTGTCCACGAAACAAGCGATTTTCGATATACTCTTTCAAGGAGAAAACCGAGAGAGAGAGAGAGAGAGAGAGAGAAAGAGAAAGCTCGCTTCCGCCTTTCCAAAGCTCGTTTTAACAAATTTACGAGCGTTTTACGTGGTAGAGAAAAGCTTCCTTTGCCCGATCCTCTTGTCATTTTATCTTCCCCTCGTTGGTACCTTTCATGTTCCAAGAGTTTTGGCTTAGGTCGAAAGAACGAACGAACGAACGAACGACGAATCATCGTATGGTATTTTTTCTATTTTTTTTCTTTTTATTTTAAGAGGGACTTCAAAGAAAATACTTTTGAAAATGTAGGTGCTTGGAAGAACCTGTATTCGTGAAGATTGGCAAAAACGATACTTTCGATTTCGCTCGTTCGTATCTGTCCGCGACAGAAGGTGTTCAGGTGCGATCAATTGTTTCCACGCCATTGTAACTCGACGCGAAGACAAAAGTAAGTTGGGGCTTCGAAGTTAGGCTCACGTATCCGTGCTTCAATTTGATCTTGCAAGGTGGTATCACGTTGGGTTGCTTGCAAACCGTTCTTGTTACCTTTGCTCAAAGTCCGTTTCCATGATGAATGGTTTTGTTAAAGCTCTACCTCGACTGACAAGATACAAAGTTATAGCTGCTATCGTCTACAGATCTACGTTGCGCCTGCTGCTGCTGTTGCTACTTCTCTACTATCTTCTCATTTTCTCACATCCTTCCTACGTCCATTTGCTTTTTTATCATTATTCTTTATCCAATTTCATTTGTTATATTTAATCCGAACTAAATCTCATTTGAATATTACAAATTTACCAAAATAAAGTTTGCTTGTCAAATATTTAGCAAGACTTTTCTCTCTCTCTCTCTCTCTCTCTCTGTCTCTCTCTCTCTCTGTACGTATTTCTTTCTTGTATAAACTTTTTATGCTTCATATCTTTTAACTGAATGAGACAGCTTGATTCTTCTGCGGGATCTCGCACCGAGATTTGGACAAAAATTTGTATTTACCTTTTTCTTTGTAATTTTGATTATAAAATTAAAAGAGAAATAAAAGGAAATTTTAATTTAATTAAATCAGCTCGAGTTTATTGAATAAATATAATCTAATCGTAAAGTTTTGATCGCGCTAATGCTGATAGAATTTTATATAGAGAAACGTCTACTTAGAATTAAAACCGTAACTTTCGTTTTCCCTTTTTTTTGCCCTTCTCCCCCCCCCCCCCCTCCTACCCTCATTCTTTCGTTTCCAAGCTCAGCCATATCCTGATCCGATTAGGCATTTCGTGCAGTTTCCCTAGGAGAGCTGATAAGAGAGCTGATAAGAGTCGATGGAAAAGGTTCTAATTTAGAAATCCTTAATCCTTTCTTGCTAGCGGACATTCTGGACTATCCGGTATTATGCGTGCTCTCCTCGACGTTTTTACCATGTCGCTGTCGTCATTATCCTCTTTTATTTCCCCGGTTTCGTATATCTTCTCTTTGCTCCAACTATTCTAGGATTCGTTAGTTCAGAGAAAATCATTTCTTTTAAAGGATCATCAAAGAATTAACTGGAATAATTTAATAGAAGAGCATAGGGTTAATAGTATCGATCGATACGAGAATTTCAAAGGATAATTAGTTTGTTTCAGTAATTAAGAACTCGTATCGTTTACATCGTTTAGGTTTGTTTTTTTTTTCTCGAGAGAGAGAGAGAGAGAGAGAGAGAGAAATAGGCAGATTTCAATATTTAAATTGAACAATTTCGCGTGGATAAGTATATGCGAAGAACTCGTAAAAGATTTCGCCGCTCAGGTTGGATAAACGCCAGGACGAAAATTCGTAGCTTTAATTGGGGACACAGGAAAATTATTGGCAAGTTTCTGGGAGACTCGTCGACTCGCTCGTGCGTTTTCCCCACTTCGATTATAATCCCGGCGCGTTTTAAAGTAGATTTAACAATACAATTTTTCCATTCTCCTGGGGCTAAAAAGAATAAATCGAAAAGGAAGAAAAAATTTGCGACCGCGAATGCATTTTCATCGATTTTAGTAACGTCGATGTTTTTAAAAAATACATTTCAATGAATATCATTCTTAACAAACAACAATAGAGTATCATTGTTTCGAGCTGTATTATAAGCACCATGTGTTAGCTTTCATAAAAATTGGATTTTTCTATATTTAAAGTAAATCGTGGTTGGTTGTTGTTGCTTTATTTGAAATATTTAATGACGACATTTTTGTGAAATATGTCATTTAGATTCGATTAAAAATTTCATCGAAAAGAAATTTATTTTGGATGCTTTTGATGCTTGTTGCTCGGCACTTCTTCTTATCCTCGATATTTGCTCTTTGTCAAAGATTTACGATCGACAATCTTTATATAGAAAATATTTTCCAAAGGGGTTAGACCGTCCTTTTCGTATCCATTCCCCTCATGAAGATAAGGGGAAGAGTTTATAGGTTGCTTCATTTGACCATCCTATGAAACGAAGCGTTGACGTATTTCACCGAGAGATGATATCAATTTCTTTTAAATCCTCTTATCTACGAGGACAAATAATTCGACAAATTCAAAGAAGAGGACAATTTCTTTTCTAGAATTAGAATTTGTTTGACGATTGGAGAATTGCAACCCCGTAACGAATGCATAACGAACCCTGTGTGTGTATGTTACGCATATATCTAGTCACGTTCATTGCTTTCATATCGGGAATGATAGTTTGAACGAGTACGATCGATGCTACTCGCGCTGTTTCGGTTGGCTAATCGGTGTATCTATGTTATAACCGCGAGAACAATCGGGATAAAGGGATCGAGTAGCACCGCTTCCACATTATACAGAGGAATCGCGCTTATCGGCAAGGCTATTAATTAAAATTAGAGACGACCAAAAGGAAAATTCTAATTAAAATGCAATTAGAGAAACCATGGAGTGTGACCGATAACGGAAATGGCCCGATACGCCATACGCTTTAACAGCATTAAACCTAAGCCATCGATTTATCGATCGATTAACATCGATCATCCTTAATAAAACCATTAAAAAAAGCTACTCGACAAACGTGTTTGTTTCATTTATTTTTGGCGATGTAACAACGATAGCAGTCGTTTGCTATGCGTTTGCACATATTTAACGTTTGTCACGCAATATTTTTTCAATCTTTTTCCTTATCAGTGGTGTTCAATAACGTGTATGCATGTATGGACGGTCCAAGAACGAAGAGATACGAACGCTTTTAAATCCTAAGAGTCCTCGCGAACGAGCACGTTCCAGAAACGATCGAGCTCGAAAGTGTCTCTAAGGGTTTACAAATGACGTGTATTCGCCACTTTTTCCACACACACCTATCTTTTATATCTACCTATGTACGTAAGCCCTACCATATACCGTGGTGAGATAGCAAATAGGGTTGGCCCTACCTTGGAAAACTATCGAGAATATTATCGATTGGAGAGACGAGTCATGTCGATCTTTCGAGGGTCACGAACATCCCTTCCTTGCTTTTTTTCCCTTTTTTTCCCCTTTTTTCCCCTTTTTTCCCCACTTTTCTCCTTAGGTATTTACGATCGACCGTGTTTTTTCTCTCGCGTATGACTGTTGATCTTTTGCACACCCCCTTGCTTGGATAAGCTCCAATTCATTTTACTGGAATTTTTTGTTTTTTTTTCGTACCCCCTCGAATATTCTTCTTATAGAGATAAAAAAAGAAAAGCTTTTAGGCAGTTTTGATTAAAAAAAGACAAAATCATGTCGCGCGTTTCTTAATTATCTCTAACTGGATTTCACATGGACTACGAATCTACAAGGTTTTCGTGGTCGATCGAGAAGAAAGGTCGTTTGGAATGGTGCCAGGTATCCTGTAAAGTCATAGAAGTTGCATCGAGCCACGGTGCCACCGGGACTACGCCCTGGTTTGCTCTCGTTTTCAAAACTACCACCCTGTCGAAGCAAGATGTATGTACACACACCCTTTGGTCAGTTTATTCGTCATCGTCCTTTGCTATCCTCGCAATCCTTTTGATACATCTTTATAAACCACCGTTGCCCTTTTCGAGCAACCAATTTTACTATTATTTTCCAATGTCGTACAATTTGTTTATTCGAATAATATTCATTTTGTTATAAACGGTTAATAATCAAACAAATTGAAATGCATGTAGAAGAGAGGAAGGTGTGACAGGCACGACGCCTCAAAATCAATTCCGTTCCATTTGTGCTGATAACGTAGATATCGCGTTTACCGATATGCAGATATTAAAATCGAACATTTTTAAAGTGTATTTACTTTATATATTTCATGAAATAAATAAATTCCAGGAGATTGATTCAATTTAAGGATAATATTATCATTTGGATACATTTAATTGAGAGTTTTTCGATGTATCATCTTCCAGTTCTGGATCGAATCTGTCATGTCTGGCTGTTTTGGTAAATTGAAAGCTGCTGATGTGCGGTGTCAATTCTAAGGGAACGAGGATCACGTTGAATCGAAGTTCATAGAAGTGGATCTGTTTATCCAATTACAATAGCATTATTTCGTCGTCGAACAGGCATCAAACGTGGGCTCGAAATGTCAATAGCATTTTGGAACTAACGAATCCGTAGGAAGTCGTGAACGTTAATCGTCAGGTCGGTGGGCCAGCCGCGATTTACGTCGTGGTTTACCTACATACGAACCGCGACAAATTTCACGTCGAGATCAAGTAGAAATGACAGATATATTTTCCATCCTATTTTATGCGACATTATTTAGTAAAACAACCTTTTCTTTTTTTTCTTTTTTACTATTCGTAGAGTTGGGTTTCCAATAAAGAATGTCTAACGACACCCACGTATGCAAAGTGTCTGAGACATTTTGAAGGCTCACACCATCTTGCGGCGTCACGTACGTGCAAAGTATCGTGTCTCTTTAACAATGCTAGCTGAAGAGAAGCACTTTAAAATGAATTTGAACGTTGCAAATAATCTTGATGAGTTGAGTAGTTTTTAAGACAACTGCAACCCTAGTAACCCTAGTAACCCTAGTAATATTAGCAGCACGTAGGAGGATTCGACGGGTCTTTGAGAGCAGACAGCTCGTATATCCAAAAGAAATAACATAAGGAATCAAAGGGATGAATTTTGTAAATAGTATTCTTTCCTTGTGTGGAAAAAGGATAAAAAGAATCTACGGGATTTACGAGACGCGATTCGTAATAGAGACGAACCGTTTCTACGCCGTTGGAATGAATTTGGAAAGCGACCGAGCGAAAAAGCGAGTTGGATGATAGGAAGGATGTTAGAAAAGGATGTTAGGATAAAAAAGCATTTCTGTTTCGAAGAATAGCTTCGACGACGACACTGCTAGACCCCGTAAATCACACATCAGCGTTGATTGCTCTTAATTTTCTTCGCCTACGTGGCTCGAAATTCAACAACTTATGGGGCATAAGGTAAGCTCCATCATTATCGGACCACCCTTGCAGCGTATAACAGGGTGGTGGGTTCAAAGTTTGATATTCTTGGCGAATGAAATGATTATGAAATGGAAAAATAATGCGTCATTGTTTGCCGAAAGAAATGTTGGAGCAAGTAGCACACTTAAATATAGTTGCGACGTTTGGTTAGATAGGAAAAGACGAGTAGACGAGAAAAGACCACCGGAGCTTTTGTGAGTAAGAAACGTCCGTTTAGATACGTGACAGGCATTAACGGACTGCGAAAGATCCTAACAGCGAACACGAAGCAGAGCAACGAAGCAATGACTCGGAGCCACTTCTCAAAAGTTTCTTTACTAAAAGAGTGAGCTCCGCCGCTTCGGATTATTTTTCCTTCTCGCAATTTTCTCTCGGACAGGCAACCGCATCAAATTTCGAAAGGGTTCCCTTCTATCGTTATTTACCTGTACCGCTGGAACCGATCCTTAAGTGACACTTAATTAAGAAGAGAAGAGGATCAGCTCGCGGAAGAAAACAAAATGAAAAAGTTGTCTGTTATGGTCGACTAAGTCGAGCCAGATAAATTGGATAACGAAGCAGGCAGGCAGGGAGCATCTCTTCAGTAAAAGTGCTAGGAAATATGTAATTAAGACGTTTTGCATTAACGAAGATATCGATCCGATAGAATCGACCGGATAGAAAGGAGATGGGAAAGAAGAATAATAATCAAGTTGAAAACTTTTCATTGGTTACACGTTTCTTCGACACTCCAATTGCTAACAATGATTATTATTATTTTTATTATTAAAGAAATCTTTTTTCTTTTTACAATGAAAGTAGCAGGTAAAATTATTTGCTTAGGAGTGGAAATCAAATGAAGGTTAAAACATTTAACTAAAATAATGAAAATCTTTGGTATTAATTTGGGTTTAAATAACTGGTCTCTAACCGGTGGACAGCTTACTTAGACTGCTAGTAGAAATCTGCATAGCGAATAGTGGAGGGAGGAGAGGAGGAGGAGGAGGAGGAGGAGGATTGCTTCGAGTTGACGCTTCATTCCTCTGAACCGGTGGGATAACGAGGGTGTAAAGTACTCGCATAGTTTGGGCAAGTCGTCAGTCAACAGAGAACGCTTCTGTCATCTCATCGTATAGCTTACCACGCTCGGCTTGCGTTAAGCTGTATAAATGTTATACATAAATAGAGAGAACAGTGAGAGGAAGGATGAACTTTATGATTTTAAGAGAAGAATCGTGCTCGTACGGCTCACGCGGTACGGCGAGCAATTCTTTCAAACCAGATTTTATCGACAAATTTCTCTTAACGTGGTATGGTATGTTGCATGAAAAAAGATAAAAAAAAACAAAGAACAAAACGTTTTGCTTCTTTTACAAAATAATTCGCGTGCTGTTCTACTCGAAACACAATTTCTCTTTCTCTCACTAGCTGAATACCTACACGTTTTTATTTTCATAGAATTTTATTCTCATAGAAAACTCCAAATGGGTGCTGTGATTTACTACTCTGCTTTCTATTTTTTTCCCCTCCTTTTTTTTTTTTTTCAATACTAAATCACAATATCCTCGTAACATTCCGCTCGTTTATTTGTTCTATTTTCGGGTATCCTCCCTCGTGTGTCTCTCCCCGATTCGCGTACCTTTGGAAAACAATTTTCTCAGAGTGTCGTTCATTCGTTGGAATAATGCTTATTACGTTTATAGAGCGTAAGGGTATCGTACCGAGCAGCTGTCAACGAGCCGTGATAATCTACAAGAACAACATACTGTCAATGAACAAGTGCCATCCAAATATATATTTAACGCGTAATTGCAAAAGCGAGTAGGTTCGCTAATCGCAAAACACTTTGAACCATATTAATTGCATACTCTGTTTCACGTTCGTTCCTATAAAATGATCCACGAGATATGAAGGAGAAGGAGAAGAAGAAGAAGAAATAAATAGAAAAATAGACAAATCGGTAATTCGTAATCGTAAATCCGAATAAAATGAATATAATGAAAAATAAGTATTAATCGGTCAACGTCCAACGGTGGTTCAGTAAATTTGTTCCGATAGATTTTAGATGGTCGAGTTAAATTGGACATTCTATATACCGAATATGCTGATTCGTGTACTCCTCCGGGTATCGTTAATCGTCCTGACACGCTCTAATTGACGTCGCTCGCACCGAATTTGTACGCTTTTAAATATCCTAATTCTGACAATGAGCGTTTCGGTGTGTAGCGAACGAACTCGTGCTGACGTCGCTCTCAAACCTTTATAACACATATATATCTATACACATTTATTTGTCCACGCGAATGAAAATTACAAACTACGATTTCAATCGTCTCTCTTTTACTATTTGTTCGACGTTCATCTAACGAGAAATACAGTTGCCGCAATGGAATACGTATTATTATTACAAATATTTTTTTATTCGATGTTGAAATAAATTCCACGTATAAATAAATGACAAATGTAATATAGATAACAATTTCTTGTGGATCTTTTTTTACTTTGAGCAAAAGATAAGTGAAATTTGTCGTTAAGTCTCAAAGGGCAAAACCATAAACGTTAAGCCACGTGGAAAGGAAGGACAATTCGTATAATCCAACAGGCAGTCGCACGAACGCACTGTACTAGTCTCTGGTAGTCTCTTGGTAGAAAATGAAGAAACCAAAATTGCAGAGTTTTTTTCCTTGCGGTATGAGAGACGGTGGAGGAAGAAAAAAAAGACAAAGAAGAAAAAAAGAAAAAGCTTGAGAGGAATTGTATGGCCGAGAGAGTGAAAGAGATGGTAAGATTTTTCAGGAAAGAGCAGCAAACTTCTTTTAACTACCCTCCTACCCTCCGTCTTCCTTCTAACATTTATCTGCTTCTCCCTTGGGGAATGGATATTTCAGAAAATTCACCTACCTTGAAATTTATCTTATTTCGGTTAGCGATCTTAGTATTTGCACCGATTAAATGATTTCAAAAGTGTTGGAAAACTATTGTGTGTGTTACGTTTAAAGAATTAATCAGTGTCAAGATTTTCACCTTTTCCTTAGTGTGATTTCCAACAAAAATATTACTTGATACATTAAGTTTTGATAGTTGGTGAATATATCATGGCATGGTTTTATTACGTTTGAACAATTTATTCTCCTGTTCATAGTCTATAGCAGCAAATCGGATTGTTTCGAGGTTTCTGTTAAACCACAGATTTGTTAGAGTTCCTACGAGAGATCGAGAGTATAGATCGACGATTGCCGCACGTTCGCTATAGCGCTTTAGTTTGATTTTTGGCCAATTTCCGGAATGGAGCTCGGTCACCGAACTTCTCCCTGGGGAGAAATTCGTTCGATGAGTTGCTTCCTACGATTCCTCCTACGAGTCCAATACGACCGATTTTCGTTAACCAACCCCTCCTCTCCCGCCCTCCAACTCTACTTTTAACCCTTTCTGTGAAACACCAATGAAGTCTAAGTATCTAGTACTAAATTCGAGACAATGTACATTTTGAAAAGATGCATTTTGCAACAAAATGGAAGGTTGCAAGGGGACTTGATGCAATTTGTTCTTTCGTAGGAAGGTAGGCAGACAGGA
The DNA here is from genome assembly GCF_049000335.1 of Polistes dominula. Lineage (NCBI taxonomy): Eukaryota > Metazoa > Arthropoda > Insecta > Hymenoptera > Vespidae > Polistes > Polistes dominula. Next base: position 3,739,049 of record NW_028301111.1, on the reverse strand, counting down.
AGGCAGGCAATTTGGTGTAGAGCAAACGAGTAGGCAGACATGGAGGCAGACATGGAGGCAGACATGGAGGCAGGTTGCAGAGAGGGGCAAAGGGATGATAGGGGTGAATTGACGATTTCGGTTCGCGGACCAATCCGCTTCGATAGTTTCGTTCGATCTGAAATTCGTGGTAATTAGATCAGTTAATTCGCCGGTGAGTCCGTGACGGCAATCCGAAAGGAGAAACGCGAGGACGAGTGGAATCCGCTCCGGATGACCGAGTTCGAGTGGATCCTCCCAGAAATGGTGGCTCGTCACCCGAGATTCAAAGGGAACATTTTGCCAACCCGTTTAGAGAACCAAACGATCTCTACGAGAAAACTTATTGCAAAATAAAATGTCGAATATTGTTGGATTACGAGTATTAAATAATCGATTAGAAAGAGCAGTAGTGGTAGGAAGAAAAGGTAGGAAGAAAAGGTAGGATATACATTTTCTTTCCGTGGTTCAGCGACCTTTAAATCAGTTAGGAAGTCAGTCAGCAGTCGAATCGAGCGTGAAAAAGGGCCAATCAGAAAGGCGGTAATTACTTCTTTTGCTTTCTCGATAAAAATTTCTTATCCGTCGTCGTCGTCGTCGTCGTCGTCGTCGTCGTCGGGATCGAAAGTTTTCGATCGGGGAGCATCGAGGGAAACGGTATTAAATTACCGCGTCTCGAGAGTTACGTTTTATCTAGGGAACTCCTCTTCGTCAATTCAAACGGAACATTCAAACGTATCTTTCATTTCTTTCATTTTTATTTTACTTCCGACCCCACCTGTATATTTCTCGCGGCTTCCCTTTTATTTCCTACCGAGCAAAGGATAGAATTTAATAAGAGGTTTAGTATTTTCAACGCGGCCAAATTAAAACTTTTACACCGTATTACCCGACTAGTTGAACGTTTTCATCGTCGAGTCGTGTAATCGAGAAGTTTATACTTTACGAGTAGTGTGATCTGAAAAATCCCCTAGAAGCATTGCTAATCTCTTTTTTCTTTCTTTCCATTCAACCGTGGCGAATATTTTTTTCAATAAATAAATATCTTTCCGCAAGCCCGAGCATCGAAAAAGACTCAATTTACGAGAAACGAACGAACGAATGAACGAGCGAGCGAACGAGGGAACGAACGAGGGAACGAACGAGGAAACGATCGAGGAAACGAACGAGGGAACGAACGAATGAAGGAAAGAATGGAACGAAGTAATCGTGTGTAAAAATGGTGATGCCGAGAACGTTATAGAATGAGATAGAAAAAGACCAATCGAGAAGAAAATCTTCCAGAGATATCTATTTGTACATTTAATTTTCTATCTCCGAACCTACCTTTCTTTCGTTTATCTTTATTGATCCATTGGTTATATGAATATTCGTAATATCACGCACCTTGATAGTCACCTAATCAAGCGAGAACATGTCTTTTTCTATGATATATTATGCCTATACAGGTCGTATGTACACGTAAAGATATTGAAACATAATTCAATCGCTAAATACAGTTGGTTCCAAGTTAGAAATCTAGATGGATCGTATCTTCTTTTACTATCAGGAATACAAACGATTGGAGATCGTACGGAGAAGAGAATTTTCTGAAAGATATTTGCACATATAGAGGTGCTTTCTTTCTTGACTTTTTTTTTTGTCAGCAAACAGAAAGAGAGAAAATAGAGGTAGGTCGATGCTATACATACCGTTCACCTTTATTCTCTCGATTCTTTTGACTTTTTGCGACTGAAAAGCCAGGAGGGATTGAAGCTTTCTGGCTGGTAGCCCTCCCAGTGCGGCGGCAACTCGTCCGAAGAATAGCTGGGGTGTACAAGGGCTGAACGAGGGCTCTGCAAGGGCTGTACATAGTCGAGGCGTGCCGATTTATTTAGCGATCTGCTTTCCGACCGTATTGACCGGACCCCGCGCGCCGCAGGGACCAACGCCGACGACAAAACCTCTAACCCTTTTTCGACCAAATCTACGACACCCTCGTCGATTCATTTCCCATCGAATCGTTCATTTTTCCTACAAACCATTATTCTTTTGCTTTCTTTTGCTTTCGGACTTTTTCATTTCGATTCATTAACAAAGTTTCATCTCTCTGTCATCTCTTTTAGTCGTAAACATTTTTACGAGCGTCAAGATTACAACTACAACAAAATAACGGACATATTCATCTCTCTTTCTCTTTTGTTCTTTCTGTAATTGAGAAATTTGAAAGAACTTTTTTATTCTTTACTGTCGCTACGCAAAGTCATTAACTATAATATCAAGTTCTAATACAATAGAAAAAGTAATGAACGTGGGTAGTGGGTCAAAATATAATATTCGTAGAATGGTAGGTGACTTTTCGGGAATGGTTGTTGGTGTTGGCGCTAATGAACGCTCCGAATAGCCCGTGATTTCCTCGGCTACGATCCCCTTTTAATGACGCAACCGTAGCAAAAATAATGGGGGACAACGCATTTTCGTAATAAACTGCTCGCGATATTGCGCGAGCGTTTTTCCTAAACAATATTATCATCCACTCTCATATTTTTTCCATGAGAGACCAACAAAACAATTTTCCCCCGCCGCCCATCGATCGTCGTTCATCCTTTAATGACAACTTAATAGAGTTAGAACCTTTCCAAATATTTGATCACTCTTCTTTCTTGACTATTTGAATTCCATCCAATAGAGGCACGTCGTCAACGAATCATTTTCATGGAAAAAAAAAAAAAAAAACTAAAAAAAAAATAGGAAAGAAAAGTTGCAACCCTTTGTAGAAAATTTTCGGAAGCGTGCCAATGGAAGAGACCCACCCTGATATATATCTCAAAAGAAGCGTCACCTCTTTTTCCACGATGAAAGACGTTTCAGAAGGAAGAAAAACGATTCCGTTTCTTCTCTTTTCATTTGGCTAAGCCTTTTTTTCCAATTGTTTTAGCAAGCGTTACCTATTGAAAGAAAATCTTGGACAAATTTTCTCCACTCTGGTTATAATCAATATTTTCGCTAAGATCATTAAAAAGAACGGTAGGATCGATCGATTGATAAGATTTTTCAGCAGAAGCCAATCAAGTGGATGTGAAGGTTGAGGAGCCATATGCTCGTCTCCGGTCTAAAATTGACAGACGGACAGAAATGGCGAGAGGAAAGGAGGAAGAAAAAGGTAAGAGAAGAAGAAGAAGAAGAAGAGGAAGAAGAAGAATTCCAACACATTCGAACAAACCAACGGAGGTAATTTTCTACGGTAGCTCAAGCCCACGTCATTCGTTTTTTTCTTTTTGGCCCTTTTTTCATTCCATCTCTTCTTTCTCCCTGTTCATCCCGTGCGTCTACCCATCGAGAAAGGAAAAGAGAGGCGACGGAATCGTAAGTGTCGTAGAAGAAGTTCCCAGAGTGCTGGAAACCTCTTTTCTCTTTCTTCCCTCTTCTCTCACCCCCTTTTCTTATCTTATATCGGGGTAGAATACTCGGCGATACGGATACTCATTCCGAGTTTGTGTGTAGTGGAAAGTGCGCCCGCGTGCTATCCTTCTGTCAACCGTATAACGTTTTTTCTCGTCCGTGTAAGGTTTCCGCCAGTGGATGTACGCGGAAAAAGTGGGGCTGGATCGAGATAATGGTATATAATAGTCCGGCCAAGGAAGGGCTGGAACGAGTAACTTCCGAGCGGATTTCTGTTTCCCTTTCTCCTCCAACCCGTTAGTCCCGTTGGTCTACGCTGCCACAACCCCGATTCCCTCCATCTTTTCCCTTCTTTTTTTTTCTTCTCCTCTCTCCTCTTCTCTACTTTCTATTCTACTCGCGAGGAGGATATCTAGAGCGACTTGCTAAATTTAACTTGAAATATATTTGCAAATGCATTTTACGATATACGCGGATTTTTATTATAATCATCATTATTATTGTTATTGTCATACTCAACGTCCAACTCGCGATATCGTTATTATTTCTCGGTGAATGTTCCAACCAAACGTTCGACGAGCTGTCACGCAAACGTTTATCTCGTTTATTATCGTTCATATTTCGTAGCATCAAGCGGAATAATTCGCCAGCGGGCTTAATGCGATAATAAAGAGAGATTTTCTAAAAACTAACTGATCGATTAATTATACGATTTACTTTATTTTTCTATTGTATTATAAATCGCGTGATTCTCTCTCTCACTCTCACTCTCACTCTCACTCTCTCTTATTGTTTAAGTTTAGGAATAAATCGTTTACGCAAGATGTGTGCGAAACCGATAGGAAACTCGGTCGAACGAGGATAGTCCAACGGTTTATTGGCCATTTAGAGTCGAGGTACTAAATTCTTCTTCAAGTTGGGCACTTATTGCAGTCGTCCGAAGCTTTTCACACGAGGCAAGAACTACACCGAGCGTAACAGTCACCGAGAACCATAAATTTTCTTACAATTTACGAGACTACTACCTAACGGGGAGGAACTGAGGGAGGGAACGTTGTTTCAAGCTTTCAAAGAAGAAGAGAGAACTTAACTTTTCTCCGCAACCTTTTCCACAACTTTCTTCCATTCGCGAATGAGCTTTGAACCTTTGTCGTAGATTTTTCCTAGTCGTTTATATTATAATAATTGAACAATTATGGTGGTTAGATGTCAAGTTAACTGAAAAATGGTATTGCATCTATAATACGAAATGGGGGATTATTTGGTGAGCCATCTGGAATGAGTTAATAGGATTATATATGATTAATCTTGAACGTCTTTATCGCTTGAACAAATATTTCTACATAATAACTGAGAAGTGTTGAAAAAGTAATAAGCCTATTTCGATAGAGAGTTAAGTTGGATTCAATCGGAGTTTCAGGAAGAGTGGCAATTTGTAAAACACAAACGTAACCTCTTACCCTTAGGAAGGAACCCCTGTCGAAGCCCTTTTTACTTTCGCCCATAATACGATTTGGTTCAATGGCTCGTAAACGATCGTGTCCACGGTCTTTCGGGTGCTTGTTTTTTATCCGTTTTACTCGACTGAGATTTATCGCGGAAACGAAACGTCCGGATGCCCGGGCGATATAATAAATCGTTCGCTTAGAAATATTTGGGTCGAGCCAAAGACGACAATACAGCGTGTCCACCTTTCCTTTTCGTTTTTCTCTTCTTTGACCGATTCCAAGATTCTTACCAAAGAGACTGTACCTACTGCTCTCTCTCTCTCTCTCTCTCGTGTTACGATTAATTTTTCACCTTTATCTACCTCGACGCGATCATCTTTTATTTCCTTTTTTTTCCTTTCGTACGATACCACGAGAATATAGGTCGTTGTTTGCTAACTTCTTCGAGAAAAAAATGAAATAATAATCGATCAACGTTGAAACTCTCTTGACGGGGTAAGGAATAAAAATACAGCGGAGCATAATTAAAGTATCCAAATGAATCTCATCATACGATAGTTTATATTAGTTAAGAAAATGAAAGCATAACAAAATTTGAATTCATTGGCATTTAGGGAAAAAGAAATGGAATGAATTTCTCGGCTCGTAGAGCTAGGAAGATCGTAGGAAAAGAGATCGAAAGACGTTCTTCCTAATGTTCTTGATTTTCTCGAAGAAAAACCCTCGGGAATTCTGCGAATAGCTTTCCCGTTAGACGAATAACAAAAATGTACTCTCAATAGCTATGGGTATAGGATTAACGTCGATGAGCCCTCTCGTTCTGCCATTCAATTTAGTTCCACACAAATAACAAAGGTAAAGGGCAGGCTGGAAAGAGAAATGGGAAGAGAGATTGGACGGACGAGCGAGTGAACGAATGAACGAACGAACGAACGAACGAACGAACGAACGAACGAACGAACGAGCTAGCAGAAACTGTGTTTGCTCTTCCCTTTGGCTCGCGTTTCAACCAACGACTTTCTTGGTAGTGCACGCGGATGACTAAATTTGCCTCGAATTATTGGCTAAAGCTAAAACCGTCGCTAATCGTTCTCTCACGATTTATTCTTTATCTATTCCGTCTATCTTGTTTTTTTCTCTCAATACAAATTACAAACTTGTTAGAAAATTAAAAGTTGACTAATGTTCTTCTAATATTCAATCTAATATTCTAATCCATACTCGTATTCATTGTAACTCGAAAGTTACAGTAGGTAATATCTAAAAGACCGTTTCGAAGGAGAAAAGTTTATTGGCGAAGTCACTGAAAGTTGTGTCTATAGAGTGAAACGATATCATCGTAATCGTTATGCGTGGTTCGTTCTGATTGCAGAAACTTCGTCAAAGGATCGAACGTCGACCATACATTTTGGTCTTTGAAACAACTTGATCGCATGCGTTCGTTGATTGTTCGAATAACCTCGAATTGCAGGATATTACGCGCCTGAATTGACTATGAATTTTCATGTGCGCAGCTACCTACCTACCTACATGGGGTAGTTCCCTTGTGCCGCTAACATTAACGCCCTTTTTTGTTATGCGCAAATTGATATCGATTTTTCAGAGATAAAGGGGGAAAAAAAAGAGGAAGAAAGGAGAACGAGGAATTGGACTCGACTCGAATTAATTCGAGTTTCCGAACAAACGAATGAACGGTTCAAAGAGGATACGTCAAATGTATGCTTTTATTCGTACTCTTGTATTCGTGGGTTAGTGTACGTGTCCATGGAACAATAATTTCAACCAGAGCAATACACGCTGACCATGGAAAATGCCTCTTCAATATAACCATATTTTATGAACCTTTTCGTTATTTTAATACTAATATTTCTCTGTGACATATTGACTATTTTTTTATTGCACGAGAATGAAAAATAAGTGGCACACGATTAACGCGATAACATTTTGATCCATTGGCAATTTGGCAAATTGATTTGAATATTAAATTGATCTACTCTGTATAGACTCATGCTTATATGTGTCATATATACAGCGGTGTGTTGTTCTTTCCCTAAGTTGTCTTGCACATGATAATTAACTTTTAAACCAATAGCTATGGATAGGGTGCAAGAAAATTACTCATCCGTGAGCACACCGAAGACCATGCCAAAGGTTTGCATTAATTATACGCTTCCTACGTATAAATTTTCGAGTATCCACCTTTACCGTAAAAGCTGAACATTTAATTTTAACCGTATAAATATTTAGTCAATGGTTTACGTTGTTTGATAGAAAAAAGAAAAAAAAATAGGAATTTTCCCAAATTGTCCAATTAATTACCGTCAACGCTAAATCAACAGAATTTGATCTTGTAATTTAAAGAACATTAAGAAATGAAGTATAAAAATAGGAAGACTCACTAAGGGTAATCACTATCGATCTTGTTTTGAGTCTGCGACTAAGGAAAATTCGTAGCATTAAAAGACGTCGTCGTCGTCGTCGTCGTCGTCTTTCCTTAGGAAGGAGAGGAAAAAACAATGAAAAGGAAAAAAGTATCGAAAGGGCAGGGACAATGACCGCTCGACAATGCGATCGATCGACTAACTCGGGAAATGTGTTCTTCAAGAGAGACGTCAAATCCGCTCGATTGATCGCCGTAAACGATAAGCTTGCGCAGGCATTGATTTTCAATGGGTTCCATAAAGTTTCCGATCGGATGAACCCGCGAATACTCTACCTTCTTCTTTCTCTTTCTCTTTCTCTTACGTTCTTAATTTGAAAAAGTGCTCTTTCATCCCCTTTTAACCGAGATATTCGAAAAATGTTTTGCGGTTGAAATTCTTTTTTCAAAGACACCGGATAATAATAAAATATCACAGGAAGTTTTATAACATATATACATTATGAAATATTAAACATATTTTACATGGGTGCATGGAAAATCTGATAAACAATACAATTAAATTAATATAAATTAAAATAATATTTTTCATGGTGGTTCCAACTACTATTTTCATACATAATTCCATAATATTTCCTAACACGTTCGCGTAATTTCATTTGCAGGAAAGAGAAAAATATAAGCATGGCTTAATACAAACTTTGAAAGTCAATATTTCATAGAGTTACTTTTGTCTCATATCATATTCTGGCATAAACCCACAGAGTTTTGTTGTTGTTCGTTTAAGTAATAGTTACACGTTGAATATTCGCATCGGTCGAAACGTGTACATAGAAATATCGTAGTACCTACCTATTGCATAAGGGGGATTAAAACAAATACATACATTTCATTAAAAACATGTCATTGTCAAATGGTCTTAACATCCTTTTAACGAGTTTCTTTAAATAATCATATTATTTCTGTTAACTAACGGAAAAAGAATAAGTTGAGAATAGCTCGTAGCTACGCGTTGAAGAATAATTTTGGAAAAAAGATATTTCCACGTGAAAATATAAAACATTATTTATGGAAAAAAGATGATTCGAAGTAAAGCAATCGTCCAACGTGTGACGAGTTTGTAAAAAGAGAAAAAGAGAGTTGGAAAAATATGCATGGAAATCCGAATAAGCTCGGTTATTCGACGTCCCAGTTAGTTTCGGTCTGCGATGGCTCTCCCACGGCCAAACGCTTATCGTTAAATTATACGCTAGATTTTTCTCTCAAGTACGAAACTATCCAATAACTAGAATCTCCTCATTATGCATGCACGACCATCGATTTATTATATCGTTCTTATTTTTACAATTGTCCACCAAATTTTTGTCCACAGAAGAAAATAATTTTTGTGTGATCCTTTTATACAGGTAGACAGTATTTATTTATACGATATTGAATCCCACAAATTATATCTACTAATTAGACATACATTATAGTAATATGCATTGGTGTTAATCAGATATTTTGCATTTGCCAGGAATTATATCGGTTAATTACTTTGACCATAATTTTGCACACAAATGTTGTTAGCTTTTGAAAATTAGAAAGTGACAAACACAACAAATACTATTTCTTGTTTCACTTGTTTCATTGAAACGTTTAGTAATGAATAATGATTTTGGAGATAATTGAAATTGTAATACGTTATGGCAGAAGACAACGGTCATTGTAAGAGCTTTACTAGCAATTGTGTACCTTACTAAACTGACCGGAGATTAGAATCTGTTACATACGCGACGCGTTGCATTTCGGGTCGATTCCTTAGGGAATCTATGCGACAGCTAATTTCGTGAAACTACGACGTTCATGATGAGCATTGATAATGGCCTCAGCATTGGGTTATCAACTTAAACACTCGCATAAATATCTCACTCGAGACGTTGTCAGAATGAAGCTTCGATTTGGAGAAAAGATTATAATATAGGTTTTGATAAGTAGGAGGAAATCTTGTCGAGCATAGACACTTGCTTTGTATGTTGAGAGTTCTGTCAATCGATGAACGGGGAAATTCACAAGCGACGCGTGTGCGCAACCACGATTGATAATTTATTGCTTAACGCCGCGTTGAGTCTCGAGGCCATCAATAGCATCCTATCGTGCATACGATTAATCCTATAATTCGAACAATCGCTTGGCTTGGCTTGGCTTTCTAGCAAATACAAATTCTATACAAATTCTATACAAATTCTATACAAATTTGTCCACTAAATACTTGAACAAAAATTCAGCTAGGAAAGTTCGTTGTTTTATCGATTAAAAGGATCGAGGAGAGGGTAACGTAGATAGAATTCTTTTCCATTCGGCAAATCGAATTGTTTTTGTAACCTTTCTCGAGGAAACATTCGACTAAATTCCGATGCAAACGGTAGAAAGTAACGTGACGTCGAAAAATTGCCGGCATGCACAAGTCGTGCAATCGACGGTTTGCACGAATCGTCGCATGCATTTTTTAACGCTCGAATAGCCGTTCCATCTCCATTCGATAAGAATTTTTTTTCTTTTTTTTCTTTCTCTTCTTTTCACAAACTTCGATTTTATTTCGTTCGATGTCGCAATCACGTTTGCCGTTTCCAAGGAGACAAAGATACCGCCAATGAAATCCTTTTTACCATCAAAACAATCGAATAAAAGTATATCAAACAAAGGCGAATAATTCTAAGAAAAAGGATGCGTGGATTATCAAAGAGGCAAACGCGTGTGTTCCTTGCTATTTTCAAGAGATATAACAAGAGATGGAATAATTCAAAGCACAATTTCTATTTCTCTTTTCCTCTACCTGATGATATATAATAACAAAGGTAAATTATTAATTAAACCACTTTAACGTCACGGAAAAGTAGAGACAGACAGAGAGAGAGATGCACAAAGAGACGTAGAAAAGATGGAATAAAAGTAAAAATATAAACATACATTTCCTTGTGCAGAGAATTAGAATATCGTAATGCTTCATCGTAATACGTCAAAGAGGATTATTAACTATAACGCAATCGATACTGTTAAGGAGAGGTAGAAGTGGACAACGTTTCTCTTCGTGGTGGTGTAGACAAAGAGAGCGAGAGAGAGAGAGCGCGAGAAGGGGGGGGGGAGGGAGAAAGAGCTTATGGCTTCGTTCCATTACGCGACTGCACGCTAACCGCATGCTAAGGGCAAAGGAAATTCACAGGTAGATTGAAAGCAAATGGAACGCCGTTAATTAAATAGATAGATACTCGCCAGACTCGCAAGCCGTTGAGTAGTCTGATGAACGCTTCTATTGTAATGAATCCTCTTAAAGCGAGTCGAACGCGCCTAACTTCAAAGTAAGACACACAACTGTTTCGTTATTCTACAAGCATTACACATATGTCAGACAAAAACCGCATAGAATTTACACCCAGTTATATGTAGGAGAGATTTTCTTGAAATAGTATTTCTAAAGGTATATCAGAGACATCTCGATAAATAACATTTATTCAAACACGCGTGTACGATTGTAATTCAAATGAAACTAACTCTCGCGACGACTTATTTCATCATATAACATACAGGGTGGTAGCATCTTCAAGGAACGTGCTTGCTGCACACGTACCAGTCGAGAAATCGATTATTTAAGAGTATTTACCATCCGTTAAGCACGCGTCTCTAATCAACGAGTGTTCATACTAATTAGTTTATTTACCTGATACGCAACAAAAGCTATTGTTTATCTTATTATCAGATGAATATAGAGCGCACCACTGGGCCGAACGTTTTAATTAAAACAAAGGACTTTGTTGTATTAAGCGGTTTAATAATACTTAACGCTTCGATAACCACGTACAATATTGTGTCGTTAATGGAAGTCTGGTAAAATAATGAAACGCAAATATTTCTTAAGCTTGGAGATAGATTAAAGGTAAAAGATATACCTGATTAATCATTCGCAAAAATGCGGACAGTTTTCAATATAAATATGTATACACAATCTACCAATTTGATTCGCAATAACGATTAAATAATCGTCTAATCTAAGTTAGGAGATTGTAGGAGATTTAAGTAGAAAGAAAAAAAGACTAGTACTATGATAGGTACTATCATAGCTATAGGCAGGTAGGTAGCTAGGTAGGTACTCTTACGAGTAATACAAGGTAGATTTTCCGTAAGAGTATAACGCAAATACATCCGATGCTAATCTGGTATGCTCGGGTGCACCTAGAATAGAATATAGGAACGTCCGTCGGAAATTACATATTCCTCGAGAGAATACAGATGGAATCCTTCTTCGAATCTTCTATTTCGACGAGGACGGACGGACCTTTCGAACAGATAAACTATCTTGGAAATCTTGCCGATCGACCAATTCCTTTTCGAACGAGGATTTTTCTAATTTCCTGTCACCCCTCTCTGCCAAGTGTATTCCGATCGAATTTTCAATTATTTTTTTTGAAAGTGTGTCTGAAGGGTTGCATTCATACAGGCCCCGTGCATTTTCATAATAATTACAAAGAAAGTACAAGTAATATTATATAATAAATTATCCTCGAAATTTGTTTATTTGAAGGTTTCACTTGTAACTTGTGTGATATGCACACGTGTTTTTTTTCTTCCTTTTATTTACGCGAAGATATTATTTGTATTTTTTAGCGGAAATAAGTAAAAGCTTTGTAAAAATGTCGATCAATGAATAAAATTTTACTATCCGATTTTCCATTGAATTCTTTTCTCGTCGCAAAGTTAAGTATAAAAATGGGGGAACGGGTAGAAAAAGAGATAAAGGAAAGACGTAAGAAGGCAATAATTTCTCAGCGGTCTCTTAAGTGCTCGAAACAGTCGGCGATGTACAAGACGGGACCAGCCAACGCCTTCTTTTCCTTTCGAAAAAACCAGAGAGAGAGAGAGAGAGAGAGAGAGAGAGAGAGAGAAAGAGAGAGAGAAGGATATCTTGGCTTTCGTGGTTGGGTCCTTGAAGAGCAAGAAAATCTAGCTAAAAGCTTCGTTAGGATGGAACGAAGCAAGATTCGAGGCTTCTTTCGGTGATTAGAATCAATAGAATTGAAGAAATGAGAGATAATTAAGCTTCAACTTATTTTCTTTTTACCATTGAACAAGTCGTTCAATTAACTCGCCTAACGATAGCAGGTATATACATATTTCCTTGTTGTTGTTGTTGTTTTTGTTTTTTTTTCCAGTAGAATAGTTGTTCTAGAATTAATTTTGATCGAAATGCTTTACATATCTAATTATATATTCCAGTTGAACTTCCGTTTAATAGCGTTGAACGTTTGCCTGCTTAAATATAATAATATTCTACACCGAAACGCAGGAGCATTCTCGGTTATCGTTACTTTCTCTACAATTTATTTTCAAAATGGCACAGTTCTTCCCTTTACCCTTTATAACGTTCGCGAAGAAAATTTGAAATGCTTTTCGAGCGTAATTATAAATTGAAATACAGCATTCACATTTGTCGTTATTCTCACAAAAGAGTATTTTCTAAAGTGTATCATTTGTCTATCTCTCCATCGTTTTATCATCATTCGAATTCATTATAACATCGTATCACTATTACCATTGCATTCCAATTTTCTTTTCTATTATAAGGAAAGGTATGCAAGTATGGGAGTTATTCGACTTACGCGAGGAACCTTTCGAGCTGCTGTTATCTCGAATCTCGAGACTTCTCCAAGTTCCCAATACTCGCTAAAATTCCGTAGAGGAGACCGTTCGTTCTCTCAAGGCTCGGACAACCTCCAATCTTATATAGAAAATCTTTTTAATGTCGGACGCTTTTGGATTTTCCATATCGTTAACTTTCACGAAGGACCAATAAAGTTCTCATTCGAATTGGGCACGAACGGAAGGTTGGTTAAGTCGAATTTCCAATCAAACCTTCCTCTCCTCTCTTCTTTTTTTCTTTCTTTTTATTTTCTTCTTTTGCTCTTACTTACAGATCACCTTTTAATGTTTTAACTTTTAAGTATACGAAGGTAATGTACGCAAATGTATGCGGCGAATGCGGCAACATAGACCAGAGCATTGCGTAATTGTACCTACAGAGACGGGTGTGTCTTTTCGACTAAACAGTTTCAAAGTCTTGGCTGCTATAGTTGTGGAATTCAATCGGTTGCTTTACGCAACTTTCCATAACTCCGGAGAACTTTGGTTTCTATCCTAGGTAGTTTAAGAAAATAAAGAGACGGAGAAGAGAACGAGACTCTTCTGTAACGAGTTTGACGTAGGCAAGAGTACGAAATTATTTCGATCCATCCTATGCAAGTTATTCATTATAATCGTCGGAAATAATATCTTCCTTTAGAAAATAATCATTTTGATAGCTCAAATAAACTGATTAATCGATCTTTAACAAAATTGCGCTATCCGAAAAAAACACAATTCTTTGAAATACGCCAAATTTTTCCTGCCAGATAATTTGATCAATGACTAATGGAATGAAGAAAAAGCCTCCCTCCTAAAAAATGAGTAATTTTAATAACGCGAAAGCAAATTGTCCCAAATTGCTTTGATTCTGGATCTCTGAAAAGGAAAGAAATTTGAATTATGTGACGATATTGGCAGACTTTACGAGAAAAAGCTAATAAAACGCGAAACGAAGCGAAACGAAACGAAGCGTTTGATATTTTACCGTCAGTTTTCATCCTCGCGTTGATAAAGTCGTTAGTTCGATATCAATCGCTGGAAAATTCATTGCGAATTATCGTACTACGTAGAAACGACGAGAATACGGTTGCACTGTCGACCTCATCGAGTATCACGGAGACATTTCGAGGGTTTTATCGATTTGTTCGAACGTTCGAACGCTCAAATACGTCGGCAAGAAGGCTACGCGACGAATCCTATTACGAATTTCAAGTCGGACTTTGATCATCCCGATTCTTCATCTCTCACCAATGTTTCTATTATCTTTCGTCTTTATCAAGAACAATACAAAATAAACATCTTTTCAAATAATTAATATCGTCTGTCAAGTTTTGTTTTTCTCTTAGTTTTGTGTATCGTACTTGAATAAAATATTGCGTCTGGTAAGTTTCGTTAGACGTTCTATGATACATGGTGGAACATCGAAAATAGCATAATTTATTATACTACGGTGAAGATTTGTAAGAATTTTCAGGAATTGCGAGGATATCGTCGAAACGTAAGCTCGAAGCCAATTCTAATGTAACGTATAGAAGATCGTAAAAGCTTCACAGCGATTTCGCCTTTCATCGTACTACTCTCTCTTTATCTCCATCTCTATATCTATTTCTCTTTCTCCGTTAGCCTTTCTTCCTTCCTTTCGTTGCTTTTCTACTTCCTTTGTGGTCAGTACAGTAAGTCAGCAAATAAATACCTGAGCTGACTTCTTTATAACCATGAGGGATAGCTCGAGTCGCATGAAATGCGGAACACGTATACGTATACACACTGAATTCTCGATGTCAACTCGTAAAATATATTTTTTCTTATCTATCAAATCAGTCAGCTAGATAAACTTCATAATAAAAGATACAAATCCCTAGTGATACCGAATGAAAACAGCTCGTATAATTCACTTTCTATAGACGCATTATTTCCATTTTTATTTCTATACATATTTTTTTTGTGACAAATTCAAATAAGACACTCTGTATAAAATAATGCACAAATCTTTCGTGAGTATAGTCGATAATAATTTTTCTAGAAAAAAAAAAGAAAAAAAATAAGAAAAGATAATGATACGAATGGTATGCAAATATATAATGCCGAAGAAACATGCGAACTCTATTACAGTCATTTCATCCAAGTCCTCTTTTTTTTTATTTTGTAATCCTTGATTTACTATGGAAATAATTATTTCCAGAATTGAACTCTCAAGCCATTTCTATATATTATTAAATATTTCCAATATATTTAGCTATGCTATATAATCAATAAAGCATCTTGTATATATATATATATAAGGTTTATTTCTAGAAGGAAACGAAAACGGAAACGTTCTCCTAAGCATCTTCCGCTTAGATGGATCGATGAACGACCGAGCACGACAATCGTGTCTGCTGCGTTGAACCGGTTGGAATGATCGATCGTTGCCGTCTTCTAAACGATCCTGACATGAGTATCTCTCTCTCTCTCTCTCTCTCTCTCTCTCTCTCTCTTTCGTGCTCGCGCGAGCACACGCATTTCCATCCGTTCGTCCATTCGGCCACCCAATAAATCGCGATCACGTATAATTTGCACCCAAAACGTTCGATCGATGCTGCTTCTCGCTCTCTCTCTCTCTGACTTTCCATTTACATGTACATATGTATATGTCTCTATGTATCTATCCATCTTTCTCTGTCTTTCTCTCTGCTTCCGATAGTCCAACAATTTCGAGATTATCGGCATGCACGCGATTTGCCTCCTTCTGCCTGTTCGATGCGAACAAGAGTGATGGAATAAAACGATAGATATTAAGCGATAGCATTAACTTATTCAATTTTGATTAGACCTTTTAATGAAGAAAAATTGAACGATCTCTTGATTTTATGGTGTTTCTTATAGACACGTTAGGCTACCTCACACAAGACACTTTGTAATTAAATTGACGACATTGAACCAAAGGGCTAGTCAACTTTTTCTTATTTCATATTTCTTCAAATTTTCCTTCTCCTTCTTTTTTATACCCTGATTTTTCAAACTCTTCTCTTCCCTAGCTTTTATCGATTTTTGTCGACAGGTTAATCAACGAGAAAAAAACTAAAGAGGTTAAAAGAGGTTATTTTATAAAAGAGGCAAAGTATAGAAATTAGCAAAAAAGCTGTTTTTCTTTTACGATAATGTTCATCATTATGCAAATTAAATAATTATGGAAAATTCTTTTTTAAATTTAAAAACTTTCATTTTGTAATAACAAGTACCTATAAATGTAGGAACATTTGAAAAATTGTCCAACCAATCGATAATGACTTATACAAAGGGACGGTTGAGGCCCAAGCTAGTACTTAGGTGCACTGGCTTTCGCATTCTCGCACATTCAACTCATTTCTTCTACAATTTGTATTTTTTTTTCTTGGTACTTTGACCCTTCGTTCTAAGTTCACGTCCGGACGATGCCTAGCCTGCATCGTCTTCCTCATTATTCTTTTTTTCAATTTTCACGACCCTCTCTGCTGCTGCTGCTGCTGCTGCTGCTGCTGCTGCTACTGCTACTGCATGCCATCTTTTTTTATTTTCTTCTTTCTTTTCATTCCTTCATGGCGACATTCTCGAACGTGACGTAGCAACTTTTTCCTCTTTTTCTTTTTCATTGTTATTTGCCAAAGTCAAATGAAACATTTAATGTGCAATTGTATTGATAATATTTGATTATAACTATTAAGAATTAAAGATAATTATCAAATGAATAAATAATGAATGATCAAACGAAATTGATCGAAAAGTCGATTTACTAAAATCGTAGAACATTTTTCGACGTATCGTTCGAAGTTTCGATCGAAGGGGGTGTGCGACAACATCGGAGACCATATTTACCGAGCGATAAAACCATCCTCGACATAAAAACACGTTGTTAAATAATTCACCGGAGACATATTTACGTTGGTTCTATGCGAAAGGAGTATCGCGATACTGCAGGAAAAGTAACTTTTCCTTTTTACAATCTCTTTCTTTCAAGGCATCCTTTAGAACGTACTAAAGAATTAAATTCAAACGCGTTGTAGCGCGCGTAAAAGAGATGAAAGTAAAGTAAAGTAAAGTAAAGTAAAGTAAAGTAAAGGGCATCTTACATTAGAGGAAAAAATGCGATCGGAGGTGAGCTTTAATTGGCGGAAACAATCTTCTTCGCGTTCTACAGAGATCTTATAGATGTTTCGGTGGTTAAAGGCATCCTTACCGTTACAACTATGACCATTACGACGATGATGAAAACAATTACGCTTCACCAGGCGTGTTTTGCACAACTTCCAAAGTAATTACGATGCCGATCGAACCTATATCTTTCTTCTTTTTCTTTTTTTTTCCTGTTTTTTCTTTTTGCAATTCGAATTTCCTCAAGAAACTATTTTTATCTAATCACACGACAGTAGGACGCCTTTTAAATATAGTTTATGCAAATTCTATTACAAATTCGTTTTAATTGAAGCAAATGTTATGAAAGAGTTAGAAGAAAGTTTGGATGAATGAACTCTCGATACTGTTGATCGATTATCCAAATACAGTTTGAACGTTTTCAGTTATAAACTTGTTCCCAGAGAGGAATGAAATTTGAAATTTTCAAACGCAGTAGGGTCTAAACGCAGAAGGGTTCAATGACATCTATTTCCAGAGGTTATAATTCAGCTCGCCTTCTAGCCATTTCCCTGCGGAAAGTTCTCAAACTTAGATTAGCGATTCAATTTGGGTCGCTAGTAAATCATCCTTAAAATCGTTTTTTAATCGGGACAATGTGTAACGAACGAAAACGTCCGCTTTTCTCCGATCTCTCTTGGAGAAAAGAAGAAGCGTTACCTTTAGCAGTTTCTCTCTCTCTCCTCGACTTCCTTTCGACTTCCTTTCAACTTCCTCCAGTTACTTGTTCGACTCGATGCGTTTGTTCTCTTCCCTGCCTGCCACTCTCTGGCACTCGTTCAAACACCGACAAAAAGAATAATAGCCGCGGGACTGACTTAGCTATACTAACGATGCTTTTTCCTTAACGTCTTCCTTCCAAAACAACTCAACTAATTCCATTTCAATCCTAGTCTACACAAATTAACAAATACAAATATCTACCTAATAATGTAATGTAATAAATAAACCATTTGCGTTTCTATTAATTATCAATGCAACTGCAAGTAGTACTTTTTTTTCTTGCCAGTGATGGAAGAACTTTGATGGAACTTGCTTTCTACCACTTTTCTAGATTTTTCTTTTTCCTCCTCTTTTACGCGTTACGATCTTTATGGAATAATTAATTAAGACAAGAACGTTCCAGAAATGGAGATCAAGAATAAGAAGAGAGAGAGAGAGAGAGAGAGAGAGAGAGATTCTTAATGGTACTACGCTTAGCGATGTTTTTCTCTTCAAATAATTCTAGCATTGTTTGATAAGTGTCTTTTACTTTGTAGTATTATCTGTCATTTTTTAACTTTGAATATTTTTAAATGAATATACACGCAGGTAGATAGGTAAATTTCCAATATATAATAATATACACATGTATGTATTTGACTGTATGAAACATAGATAATACGTGGACTGTGTAGGTTCTTTTACATATTCGAGAGATAACACGAATTATATTTTACCAATCACAAAAGCCATTATTTTTCCAAATCCATCCAACCGCGTGAACAATTATTTTTTCTTTTCTTCGGCATTAATTCTAGGTAAAAAAGAAAAGAGAGATGCAACAAATTCCAACAATCCCTGACATTTGCCTTCTCTATCCGTAGGAATATCTGGCGTTTCATTTGCGAGTAAAAGTACATCGAGCTCGCATAAATTTAGTGAAAAGCGAACAGATATTTTGCGTATCGAGCTTTGCATACTGGAAGCATATTTGTCTCGTTATCAGGATATACCACCGTACCGTGATGAAGAAATAGAGAAAGAGGAAAAGAGAGGGACATTCGCGTGAAAAGTCAGCGGAACTAAATTGATGCACGAGCACTCAGCGTACTTTACCGTTTTTCAAACTTGGAAAAGTTGGAGTAATTTGCGATCGCACGTTTCTCTTCTTCTTCTTCTTCTTCTTCTGAAAGAGCTAAGGTAGAATATTTTTCCTCGAATGAAAGAAACGCGAGGATGACGACTGACGACGACGCCTGACGACGAAGAGAAAGGTCTAACAATAAGAATATGAAAAAGTCAGAGGTAGATGAAACGATAGAGACTCGAACAGAGAAAAACTTTTTAGACCGCGAATTAATAATCGAATCCCTAACTTTTTGCGAAATTCCTTTCAACCCGTTAACACTTTCCTTCTGTCATTTTCCTTCTAATACTTGGAAAATACAAAGATCATGAAGATTATAGATAATTAAGATCCAATATAGAACGATGTAATCGGTGTAATCTTTATTGTCACTCGCTTTGTCATGCAATCGAATGAAACGAGCCGCAAGCAGAATGCAATTGGAATCAACACGTTTCATTCGCAATTATCGAATGATTATCGAATAGATTGCAAATAGATTAATTATCAATAATATGAAGAATAGATAAAGTACTGTTTATAGGATAACGAAAGAAACATTTTCTATTTCAATTGGAAAATTCAACTGTCAAAGCAACATATCCAATGTATTTAGTTCTTTATATTTAATGTAATTTAGTTGATTAATTTAACGTTGATCTATTTGATAGAATTCATAATAATAATAATAATAATAATAATAATAATAATAATAATAATAATTTATATCCATATGGTTAACCAATGAGCAAGTATAATTGGAAAACAACTTAATAATTAAAATAATAACTGGGAGTATAATGTTTAATCAATTAATTAGTTACGAGATCGATGAGGAGTATCGCGAAAAAGGTTTTTCGGTGAGCGCGTATCACGCAAATGAACACCCTTAGGTAGGAGGGTTAGGTTAGGAAGGAGGAGAGCTAAGTAGAAGGGCTAGGTAGTAGAAGAGCTAGATAGATGGGCTAGGTAGGAGAGCTCGAGGCACTCTTGTGGTTCAGATGCCACTTAGGCACGACTCACGACCCACGACCGGTTGCACCTGTCTCGCCATCTAACTCGACGATGTACTTGCGTTACGCGTAACAGAGAATTACACAAGCAGAGCTCTGACTTCAACATCGAATATCTTGACGTTCATTTCCTTTGATAATGATCCTTCATATTAACGAAGATCTTTCAAATGAAATTACCGATAGAAATCGACTACTCAACGAAATTCGTTTATTATCGAAATTAACTTTCCTACCGACTAATTACATTTATATATTAATATAATTAATAATCATCCGCGATTGTGCTTATTAATTTGTAATAATAAATGTTGCATTTTTGATCGAACGAATATTCGGTAATCGCATTTCCATTCTCTTGGCGATAAAATGGTAAAGAAAAAGGTAAAACGAAAATGAAAAATAAGAACAAAAACGTCAACGCGAAGAGCAAAGTTGGTAGAGTTACATTTACACCGTACACGATCTAGTTCCGAGCGGATCGAGCTATCGGTGCTTTTGTATTCCATAGTCTTTTGCAAAGGAACCCCCCTCAGTCAGCCAGCCAACCAACTAACCAACCAACCAACCAACCAACCAACCAACCAACCAACCAACCAACCACCACCCAGCCGAATACTTTGACGCGAGCGCTTCTCCCCCCGTTGTGCCACCCGTTCTGCCACCCTCTCTGCACATCCGTTTCCGGTTTACATTTACCTTTCGATGTTTCATTGTCGAAACGCGAACGTGCATGCTGCGATACCGGGTGGGGATAAAAATGGTTTGTCCTAGATTCGAACCAAGGGAGAGTGCATTTTTTGGATGCTTCCGTGACCTCGCGAATGCTTTCGGGTGCCAAGTGTTTCGTTAAACTCATCTTCTACGAATTCCTCTTGTATTTCTTTTCTTTCATCGGAAGTAGACTCACGTTTATAAAATAATACGCTCTGCCAGATAATAAAAACCACAGGCAAGCAGGCAAGCAGGCAAGCAGGCAGCTTTCAAAGGGAGTACCAAATTTTATCTTTAGCAAATATTATTGTTCCTTAGCAAAGGTACGAGAACTAAAATTGATGTTATAAACGATTAGGAGGGCTTCTTGTTAATAGGAAAAAAATAAAGGATAATGAAATCAGAGCCGAACTTTAATATGAAATAATAAAAGAGAGTATCGTAGTTTCGATTTTCTCAAAGAAATGGATAACGGGGAAGAACTGAGATGGTATTCTTTCTTCCGTAATCGTTCGCCGTTCGTATAGACGAAATAGGGAAGAAAAGAACGTTTCTTCGAGGATCAGTGAGCAGAGAAATGCGAGTGTTTATGCGGGTAGATGCACACAAAGATAACACAAAGAATCCTTCATTTCTATTCCTTTTATCGCAGTATTAAAAACGTCATTTTGAACAATTCTTTTCTTTTACGAAGACTACGAATCCAAATTTGAGTATGTTACACAACTAGAAAATAAACATTCCTATCTTTTTTTTTCAAAGATCTATCGAGAAATCGATGATCCATTATTTTTCTTTTCTGTTTTCTGTGAATGAAAGCACGTCGATAATGATTATATTTTAACGATAGGATCCTTGTCACAAAGAATACTATCCAAATGGAAATCTCTTGACTTACCCATAGCAGGAGCGTAGATGTTCAAATATAGACAGTCTTCGCTTTGGTTTCGCAAATGAGGTAGCAATCTTTTCAAATATTCCAGTCTTCCTCTAGGCATGCGCTCGAGAGCCTCTTGCTCGTTC
The DNA here is from genome assembly GCF_049000335.1 of Polistes dominula. NCBI lineage: Eukaryota > Metazoa > Arthropoda > Insecta > Hymenoptera > Vespidae > Polistes > Polistes dominula. The sequence continues at coordinate 3,717,440 of NW_028301111.1, read as the reverse complement.
GAGATGTCTGGAAGTTTTTGAGGACAAACCGGACCGACCGAGTTTGACAATCTGCAAAGAAATAACACACAAATATTCTCCATATAGAAAAGGAGAATATTTTTCTTCGAATAGTACAGAGGGCTACAAATTGTTGTCATTTATTATTTCGATCGTTCGATATAAAGATCATAAAAAACACGAGCAAGTGACAATGGGCCATCGTTAAATCTAATATAAAAAACAAACAAAAAAGGAAGAAAATAAATTTAGTAGCGATCGTAAGAGAGTACGTTCAATCTCGTGTTATAGATTCAGCGATATTGGCAAGGTGAAACTCAAGAGATATAAGTTGCTCCCTCGAGCAGTTAAATCTTTCGTTATTTCACGTCGTACATAAATTGTAAGTGTATCGTAAATAGAGACAGAAATTGTTGCAAGGAACTTTTTTTTTTTTTAGAATTATCAGGGTTACCATTACTGTACTTATAACTCCGGTAGTTTAGAATTTTCTTCAAAATCTTGTTGGAAATGAAATAATTGTTGGAGACAAATTGCAAGGAGAACAAACCTGATACCCTCCCAAGGGCTTGGCGCTCTTGTCGGGGAGAATCTGTTGCTCCCAACGGGTGGTGTAGCGTAGGGTATTCCAAGGTAGACGTCGATCGGTTTGAGGAACTTGGCGTTCTCGAAGGACCTGATCAAACCTCGAACCTCGCCGTATCGAGTTTGCACGACCCGCGGATTGATACTACTCTTGATCGAGAGCGAGTAGACGCTTGGCTCAAGGATCACGAGGCAACAAAGTAATAGCAGCGGAAGGAATTCCATCGCGAATCGAATGCGCGCGGTGTCCGCTGTCGATCACCGGCCCACCAAACGATTCCTCTTCATTTAGCCACCCTGCCAAAAACGACGATTACCTGCCAAAAACGATGCAAGGACCCATCCTCGTCCTTGCCACCTCTGAAAAAGAATCGAATTAATCATTTTGTTAATGTGTCCATTTTTCAACTACTAACAACCTTGCCTTTCCAATTTTGCGTGAGCTTATGCTTTATAGTACCGAAATAGAACGTGGATGCTTTGATAGAAGCCTCTAAGAGTATTCTCTATCTCTCTCTCTGTATGAAAATCACTAAACTTTGGATGCTTGGAACAACGGGCAATGAATATTTCGTGGAAACGTTAATTAAGCTGGCGAAGAAAATGATTATTAACAAGTTAGAGAGTATATTGGTCGTTATAAGAATTTATGAGCAACTTCCGACGATAACAAGCCGAGAAAATAACGCTTTAACAACGAGAGAATAGGAAAGATCTCGAATGACGTTGAAGGGCTAAAAAGAAAAGGGGGAAAAAAGAGATTTTTGTTGGTTCTACGATGCTATTAAATTGCGCATTTCGTCGTCGTATCTTTCCTCATAAATTCTCAGTAGCGTGGAATCTTGCTCGTTGGGGCAACGAATTAACGCGTTCATTACTCACCGAGGTAGGTACCTGTCTTATATCGTCCTACTGGACGTTTTCATATAGTTATACATAGATTGGTTATGCTAGTTATCGGTGAAAATTAATCAGTCTCTGACAAACTACATCTCTTGCATCGATTTATATTACCGTAGTAGCTAAGTCTCACAGTAAGCAATTGCTACAGAGATATTTATAGGGTGAGACATTTGCATATAAACAGAATCTTAGATGAATATACGTATGCAGATACCTATGCATATATGTATACAATTTTGAAAGTGTATCTTTCCATTCATTTTTCATGATTAACTTGTGAGAATTATCATTTGATGCTATTGTGTGTAGGAAATAGCACACATTGATACTAATTAATCGCGATAAGGTAATAGGTACTCATTAGAGAAGGCGATAAGACGAAGGGTAAAGTAGTGATCGATGAAGATAAGGGGGCAGGAAGAAATGTCGAGCAATGAAAGGGAGGAAGATAGAGAGGAGAATGTAACTGAGTGCACTCGTACGTGGAACCATTATGGAAATCAGTACTTATCGGCTCGGAAAGGAAGCTGAAAATTCAGCGTCGCGTAACAGGATCACGTCTTTCTCGTCGTCATTTGCGAGAAGAACGAATGCTACGAAGGATCTTACGAGTTCTCCAGAGAGAACGTGGATCAGCTATTTCGCACGTATTACTTTTCTCGATAATTTCTCTTCCTTATCGACGGAGGCTCATTTCTTTTCCTTATTTTTCATTCGATATATTTTCTTTCATCTTTCCTTATTTTCCATCGATTTTTAATATATTTCACATTATTACGTTACGTGACGAATCGCTAAATCAAATAATCAATGTTTATTCCATCTTAAAAAGAGATTTTTTTCTAACAACGCACAAGAGTTACTTTACCAATTTTCTATTTCTTTATTTATATTATAGATGCGCGCGCGCGCGCGCGTGTGTGTGTGTGTGATCAAACTTTTTCATTTCCCACAATAGTTGAAGATGAATTTCTTCCGATAATTCGATATTTCAATAATCTTTATAATCGTTTTCATAGTCTTTCAAAGTTTAGCTCACCGTCTGGTGGATAAGGAAAAGATATTACTTAAGTTAAAGTTTGTTATTCCAAAACTTACCATTCGAGCCGATCATCGAGTTCAATTAACTGCTTCAGCTACTTCTATCGAAGATTTAGCAGCCGGTGGACTCTCGTAAGGCTGCGATTTTCACCGATCGCATTTTAGCTCTCGCACTTTTCTTCCGAACTGATCGAATTAAAATATCGTTTATCGATGATCGATTGGACCTTGTTAGAAATTTTTTCAGTCTAACACCTACACGAGTTTCCTTTTGATTCATATCACGTATCGCGAGATTAGTCTATTAGCAAATTTGAGATTGTTCACCTGTGTCAACGTTTTAACTTACTCATCTTTCTCGTTTCATTATTCGATGTTGAATATTAAATCACGCTCAAGTAATTCTTCGTAAGCTGAAAAATAACAAAATATTACAAGGTATTAATATTTAATTAAACTTTCATTATACACATATACTTACAATAAACGTAGCATTACGGAAAAAATAGGAAGAAATTTATGATCTAATAACTTGGATATTTCTGTAAGGGAAACTTATAAAAAATAAAAAAGGAGTCTAACGTTGTAAAATAGAATCTTAAATTTATTCAGAAGGACGGCGTACGTGACTATATCTCTGCGAGTGTTGCCCTTCTCGTCTGTTTTAAGCACTCATGTCTTATCTTATTTCTCCTCTCTTTTTTCATCCTGTCTGTCATTCTGTCTTCTTCTCATTTTTTCTATTTTTAAGCGAGTTAGATGCCTATACGCGTACAATATTTAATACTATTATAATTTTGCATTATTCGAATGAAACTCGTAATCCTTTAATTGGGGGTGAAATGTCCAATTTTTTCTAGCTATCATCTTAATTATCTACGAGTAGAATTTGCATGGAAATTGACGTTATGCAGATTTTTCGAGCTTGACTGCGACATGAAGATAAGAAATAATACAAATAAGCAGTACGACTGTTGAATAGAAACAAAAATATGTATTTATCATGTTAGATTGAATAAATCGTTTCTTAACTGTAGCACACGGTACTACGTTTGGAAAATATGAAGACGTGCACGTCGGCATGATTAAAATTTAACATAAATAGTTGGTATTTCTCTAAAGTAAAGCAACGTCGAATTTTCCGCTGCAGGAAATCCTTTCCAAGACAGTTTTAATTAGTTACAAAGTCGTATCTTACAACTTGTTTGTTAAATTGAATATCTTTAAAGAGGAAATTACAAGATCGGCATTTATTTAACATCACACGTTTATTTTCCTACATTATATGGGAAACAATTTAGCATAACGCACGATTAAAAGTGATAATATAAACTATTATCTCTCTATCTCTCTCGCAAAAGTGTAAATTAAATCTCAATCTATCTAAACTCTCCCTGTCTACGTGAAGACCACAAAAATTACACAACGTCAAACTTATAATATAATTTATATGTGAATATTTCGTTGCAAGGAAAACTTCAAATAATTGTAACAATAGTAGGGGTATCACTTTTAACATAATGCATCGACGTAAGAGGAATTCAAGATAAATCCGATAACCGTGAAATTAATTACTAAGCACAGGAATTAACGTCAAATCGAATAAGCTATTTCCATAACAGCAAAATAACGTGGTACGTAGGTAGGTTCGGTAAAGAAACTTCAGCCGATGAACAGGAACGAAGGAAGATCATTAAGGGAGAGAGAGTAGGTAGAGAACAATTATGTGGTTTATTCGCTCTCATTAAACTCTTATTAGTAGGACCTCTTAGAGAAGAGAGAGAGAGAGAGAGAGAGAGAGGTGGAGGATTGCTCGAAAACACGCGTAACATTCGCGAAAACTCATTCGAAATTGATCGAGAGATAACACAAACGAAGGGATTATCATTGCTAAGAGACGGCAAACGTAATTAGCTCCATTCGAATGTAATTACTAGCCGAAGGCGTACCGAGATTCGCGAAGCTTTAGCTGTCATAATCGCCGAGCGAGTCGATACATTGGCTCGACGATGTGGGGGAGTAGTAAGACGGTAACCTCGCCAGAGCTCAACTTTTCCAATTAAATTAGTAAGGTTATGGTTGGTAAGACTTAACCGCAAAAATAAATAATCGAAGTAAACTTTTCTTACGATAAAACGACTTGAATGATTGATAGTCAGGTCTCTTGTCTATTTATTACAAATGCAAGATAGATTTGCGCTAGTTAAAATGACAATATTTAGAACGGCGAGATGTGTGTGTGTGTGTGTGTGATTGAAAGGAGAGAAATTATTTGGACGTTTAAACGTATGGCCTTAGATAACTCCGTTTTACCAAGGAACACCTAGTTTTTTTCTCTCTTCTCATCAAGGCTCCTCCTTTCCCACCCTTCTCCCCGTTTTTTTTCAATCTTTTTCAGTTACGAACCATCATGGAAAAGCGTACAATCGATTCCTCTGTGCGCTTACACGATCCGCGAAAAACACTTTACGATCAGTGCTCTTTAAGCTTTTAAACGCACGACCGAGACGATGTCAGCGACGATAAGCGACGCGATTTATCATCGGGCTAGCAATGCTGAGAAAAATCCGTGTCAGCCGTTCTTTCAAAACTGCGGCCATCCCAGCTACGACCATCCACTACCACCTACTACGATTCAATACCTTTTCAACGAATTTCCTATTTTCAAAATAACAAACTGTTTTCCCCGAATTTTAACGAACCCATTTCTTTTTTTTTCTACCCTTTCTTCGAAATGATACTACACGCATGCATATACGCGATTCTTTTCTTCTCTTATTTATTACATTTCGTGTTTTACATATCCGCTATAAATTATTCCTATAAAAAAAAAGGAAAAAAAAAAACATTCTTGTTTCGAATAACAAATGACTACGAATAAAGTTAAAGAAGAATTTGTAGAATTGATATAATATAATAAATTAGCATAAAATAGTGATCATTTGAAAGAACTATAAGAGACCTTCCTTAACAAGGAATAAATCTACGCTTACTGAGAACTCATAATATACTAAATAGTGAAACAATAAAATGAGGGCTGAAATTCGTTCATTTTAGTGAGCTATAAAATGGCGGAGGATATATGTACGCGCACGCAACTCTTGCTATAAACCATAACTTGCTTAAAACTCGATTAGCATGTAACTCAATAAATGAACGAAGCGTAAACTCCTAAGTACCTCGGGGAGCCTCCAAATCCGTGTAACTCGCGAACACAAGCGTCAATATAATAATCCTGATCGATAATGAATATCAGCGGAACGATTAAGCTAAGGTATGACGAGTGATATAGCCGGTGATTATAGTAACTTAAGCTGACGATTTAACACTACTATATTGTACTTAGATATACTTATATATTTTTGTTCCACGAAAATAATAAATCTAACCGTGAAAATTGCTTTCGAGCTTCTTCATATTTGTCCATGCACGCGGAATTTGTGCACTGTTTCGACGGACCGGCTGCCTTTAATCAGCCTAGTAATATGTATATTAGTGTGAGCTCGGGCTCTTGTAAATGCAATTAAACAACAGTGTGCCGTCGTGTAAAAGTGTGAACTCTGAAAACACGAAAGACAGAAACGATGGTGCCTGCGCCAACTCTCGCAACTCTTCTTCTTCTGCATCTTCTCTTCCCGGTTGGTATAACATACCACCCGAACCGTGCCAAATTAAAACGTAGCTGCAAATTACTTTGCGTGCTTTCGCGTAATTTCATACTTCCGTGTGTGTATAGTATATTATTATTATTATTATTATTATTAATATTATTATCTTTTACATTATCCGTTTTGCACATCAGATGTTCCATGTTCCTATTTTACGAAACGTAAATGAAATTAGCTTTTAAATTGCTTCGAGATTTAATTGATCTCTCGAATATCTCTTGTCTATTAGATCTACCAAATCTATCTAATTTTCATCTATTTTATGAAAGGATTTTGATCTAAACGAATATAAGCATAATAGGGAAGGAAATATGCAAGTAGCTACTACAATCTTTCAATATAGATATAATATCAATGTAGATATATTGGCGTAGTTCCATATCGCGGGCGTTTTTAATCATTCGATACATCAAACTTGAGCACAGGCCCTCGAGACATCTCGCGTGCTCCTGTTAACGTGGACTATTATTACGATCTGAAGTAGACATAGTGACTCTGGTCTACCGCAAGCGAAATATCGTTGCACCAGGGAAAAGCTATTCTAGTCATTGTTGACTTTTAACCGTTGAATTCATACGAACTGGGAATATTTGCTACCTCGAAAACGGTTAATTACACATAAGGTCAAATTACTGAAAACGCATTCGCAAATCTTTACCCGTTCAATTCTTTTTTCTTTCCCAATTTGATGAAATCAAACTGTAACTCGATACAGAATACTACAAAATCTTTCTTTCGCTAATATTATTACCCGTCAATTCGTCGTCACTGCGATGACTTTTTCGCTAGGAATTAATTATTTGACTTCTTCCGACAGTCGCTTCGTTATTCGTAATTAGTAACTAAGAGGATTCTGACGTTGGAAAGATCGCTGAAAATCGTAGCGGATGCCGGAAGCATAAATCGTCCTCTTTTACGTTTCTCTGCACAGTGTCTTCCTATTTTTTTCTCTCTCTCTCTCTCTCTCTCTCTGCTCGCCTACAAGCGGTCTTGGCTCAGCTTTTAATTAAGTTAATTAGATTAATTAATAGATTCGAGCTAACACGATGGGGAGGTTGTTATACGTAAGCGTCACTTTATTACGATATGATAGTTCAACGATTCGTCGAAATTTTTATCGACGTTCTTTGTGCACATAGTTAATTTAAATAATCTGATCAAATGAATACACTTATATTAAAAACGTGAGCTTTAAATTTATATTGAACCAACGAACGAGAAATGTATTATATTATAATTGAACGTTTGTTTAAAAAAATAATTTGATCTTTAAGTATCTTGTCTTTAATCTTTTGATTCCTTATTGAAAACTTTTCAATATTTCATCGATTAAATGTACAGGTAAACTCATTTTCAAACTTTTGATCAGCAACGTATTTACGTATTACCATACTTCTACTTATCTTTTACACGTATCACTTTAAAATTGTATAACGGCAAAGTCACTTCTCTACTCCGAAAGTAACAAGAAACTTGGCTAAGTATTACAGTAAAATCCTTTTGTTCATTTTCTTAGGTTTGCACCATCATAAAGACCATCGTAACTATTGCCTAAAAAGCTCATGCACGAAAACGTTACGTTGCAAATGAAACAACATCAAAATAAAATATAAAAGAAGCACATGTAACAAATTTGGGTTTCGTAGGTGCAGTCAAAAACCGAGAGAGAGAGAGAAAGAGAGAAATACGCCAACTAACATTGTCTTTACCAGAAATACGTGGAATTTTACTTCAGGGACTTTTCTCGTCTGGAATTTTCCATTTACTTTCCATTATTCGTTCAAATTCGGACATGGAAACACATACGCACACACGTATTACATTTAACTGTTGGAATTTCCACTCTGACAAATCGAAACTGGACAATTTAGTCGGTTTTTGTCGACCCTCTTTAGTCGCGAGGTTTCAACGAGCTTGTGTGTATATGTACTGGTTTTCTCGTTAAGGTTTGTAAATGATCGAGAAGTTTTGTTTCATTCTAAAAGTGTCCCTTTTATTTATATTTTTCTTTCTACCTAGTGTGTACTTATTTAAATGATGCTACTCTATCGTTTATTCATTAACTATATTAGTTGGTTAAAATTACAAATACTAATGCTTCTACCAAGGATCGATATTTTTTTGTGGCGTTTGTAAAAAATGCATAGGAAAAATGTTACCTAACCATCTGATGCAGCATCCCAAATGAGTGGATTATTTAACAATTTGAAGGTTCTCTCTCTCACGAGATGCTCAACTTGCTAGAGTTCCGAGTTGAAACTTAGTAAAGACGGAAATTGAGCGGGAGAGTAGGTGGTAGAGTAAGAGCTAACAACGTTGAAAAACGAGCGAAGCGAGAAAAGGCAAAAGTCAAACGTTAAGTGTAGCGCAACGAGAGAAGCGCGCCTATTGCAAAAGAGCACAATTTGTTTGCTTCCAAAGGAAGGTAGGCACAAGAGAAAATCCCTAAACTTTTATTTATGATTAGAGCGATGCACAAAATCACTAGGAATGTGCGAGTCTCACGGTGTTTTATCTTTCACAATCATTTCAAAGACTAATACTTAGTTAACATTTATTTAACTCTGGTTATTCTATTCTTAAACTAAATGAAATTCATAAAACTGAATAAAATCTGCAGTAATTCCGAAAAGAGATCGTATTGGATGTACTTACTTATATATACATATTTAATTAATTGTAAGTGCGTAGCTACGGAACATTTTTATGGAATGTTTTTTATCTTTTTCTACATAGAATTCGTTCCAGTAGTCACGGTTCGCATGTACTGCGAAACTACACGAACATATATGTATATATATATATATCATTATATTTCTCTTAACTTGGTGTATTTTTTACGATACGAGATATCTCGTACGGTCTTCCACGTTTTGAATGACGCTATTTTAAAGTTTATTACTTTTACGCAGAGAGTGCTATCGATCGGGATGACAGGTCGATGCTAATGCTATCTACTACAAACTCGATTCGAATAATCGAGTAAAGGTATGAAAAATATATCGCGTTATGGTTGATGTTGCTTCGTTAAACTATTATAAAATATCGTTCGCATTCGTTAAGTTTCTAGCAAGTTATCTTGAAATAGAAATTGTTGTTCACTGTGTATCGTTGATCGAGCGTACGATAGTGAAGTTGACGTTTTCAAGGATTACCAAACGGAATCTATATGGTAGCCATATTGGGAAGAGAGAGGAAACTCGAGTGGACAACAATGGTAGTTCGATAGCGCAATCCTTCCACTTAGAGGAAGCAATGCTCGAGCAACAAACATCGAGTCGTGCTCCTTTCAATTTCATGCCTGGAAGAGGTCGGGAATTGAATGCCGAGGAGATTTACGAAAATCGCGCATTTAGTTAGCTTTGACCTTTCCATCGTTGGGGAGTTTATCGTCGAAAAGATATAACGGCTTGAAAAATATTTTCTACAAACTTCTAGAGATTTGACAACGTGCATATCTCACAGCCACTCCTACGCATCCGGTTACCTATTCCTTTTCTATTCTATCCTATCAAGATTTACAACGTTCTACGAACTTTTTACAAAGCTTTCAAACATTTCTTTTTTTTTTTTTTTTTTTACATATATTTATCCAGACGATTATTAAATACGAGTACATGCTTGTATTCGCGATCCGCTAAATTGTCTTTGAAAGCACTCTATCGGTGTTATTATATTTATACGATACATTATTACATTTACGTGGTAGTTTAAAACGCGTTGGCGTTGGGGGATACGCTTGAAGAGAGCGAACGACAAGATTTGCATTCATTTTTATGCTACGACATAAAAGCGACGTGTTATCCATCGCAGGCAGCATCCTATCGCGTATATAACGCTACGAGTTGGTCGTGAAGTTAGATGGTAAATGAGTCGAAGGAAGGGTGCAAATAAATTAGGAGACATTAGTTTGTCGTTGTATTTCCTGGCTGGATGTACGAGAAGCGAGCCGTTGCGTATGATACTGCGAAAGAAAAATTACTCAGCGCCCTGGACGTAGCGTCTAATTAACTCACGAGCATCCCTCTTTCTTTTTTATTTTTCCCTTTTCTCTTCCTTTTCGTCTTTTCTCCTTTTCCCTTTTTTATTTTCGGTTGTTGCTTTTTGGTCTTCCTTTTTCTTTCTTTTTCTTTTTTTAGTTGCGAGAGGCAAGAATTGTCACGAACCAACGGAGGGTGTCGTCCAACACGAACAAAGACCACTGGGATGCTTTGTTTCGCACAAAAGCCAACGGCCTGTCCAACGATAATAGAAAAATAATGGGAAAAACGTAATAAATCGTGCGATTTTTTAATTAATATTCCCTTCCGCGTGTGTATACCGTTTCATCGTCGTTCTCCCTTACATGTATGCAATACACACAACGTGAACACTTTTCAACGTTCGTCGTCACGTTTGGACACGTGTATACTTTCTGTTATTTTTAAAAGAGACAAGAAATTCAATCAGATGAAATGGTAATGTGGGAAACGAGTAGAAGTGAGTTGAAGAGAGGAAAAATGTATATTAAAACGAATAATCGATCGATATCACGTATTGGTAATTTCTTTTGTTACACTTGAAATAAATGTAATGAATGGAAATAAAAGAAAATATAATATCTTTCGTGGAATACGAGAAAGATATTTTACGAGGCAATGCGCATAAATGAGAGATAAAATAGAGAATCAACAACTCGTTGTGAGATCTTTTAATTAATCTCTATTTCAATTTAATTAGAATGTCTATTAATGCAATTTTGTAATTAAATAATGCTTCATTACATTAGTTAAATAATCAGAAACAACAATTCGCATTATTCCAAATAATTATTTGACTTCATTTGAACGCTTTATTTAAAAACCTTGCAAGATATTTTCTAACTCGATTGCAACATTCTTGGTATGTAGGTATTAGAAACCCTTTGAAGCTAACTGCGCTTAAAAGAATTATGAAGAACCTTAAGAGTAACGTAGAAGCCTATTTTACGATTGTATTGACTGTCATATTCAATAAATATATTGTATCGTAGTAGAACTATCCTTTTATAATTTATCAAAAGTTAAATAAAGATTTCTACAGAGAATAGAATCTTTCATTTCTACTTAACAACAAACACATCGTGCAGTATTCTGCCTTTGGTCTCACACGTTATTTCCGACGTCACAAATAGGTTCTATCGTCGTACACATAGAAGAGGTCGGCTATAATCGTAACCTGCCATTGGCGTCCAACCCACGAAACGTATAAATGTGTGTATGTGAGATAGCAGTTTCCTTTTCCTTGGCCAGTGTCTTCTCCTTTGGGAAAGCTTTTCCTTAGCAATACGAGGTCCCTCTTGTCCAAAGCGCGTACGTGACTCTTCGTGTTTCCTCTCACGAAGACCCTCTTTTATACCAAAGAGAGATAGAGAGAGAGAGAGAGAGAGAGAGAGAGAGAGAGAGAGAGAGAGAGAGAGAGAGAGAGGAGAATCCCAGGAACTAGATACCACGATGACGCGAGAACGTGCCTATATCTTCGTCTAATGAGCCAGAAAGGAAGCCCATAGCCTCGAGTATCTCAACCTGCACTCCTCTTCTCGTTCTGCGATAAACCCGAAGACGATGCAAAAATAGAAAAACATATCTACCTACTCGTTTTTGCGATTTTACGCTCGAAAGAGGAAACTGGATAGCTTTCTTCTTTTTTCTTTTTTTTTTTTCTAACTTCCCCAATTATTATTTTAGTCTCTCTCTCTCTCTCTCTCTCTGGTTTTACCTTATCCGCAAAATTTTAATTACATTTTTTTGTTCACTTTGTGACCGTAAGTTTTATCTATAACTTTTTACACGATGACAATTCCTTTCTACAAATTGTATAAATGAATATAACTTTTAATTTATTTTTTTTTACGAGTTACTTGAAATAAAAATTAGCCGACTTTTCTATCTACTACTTTCGTTAATATACTTCGATTCTATTTAAAATTAATTTATTCATATATTAATATTTGAATGTGCGCTATATTTAAGCCTTTAACAATTTTTTTGTTCCCGTTTTTTAATGAATCCCAGTAGATATCTATTGCTCTTCCTATATCGATTCAATCTCAATGGATTTATATTTAATGAGTTATCAGGATATGGCTCTTATAAAATATGATCCTTTAATGAGATTTTCAATCTCAGGATTATGATGAAAAAATGTAGACGTAATTTCAATGTTACATGCTTGAATAGAATGATACCCTTATAGCTATGCTAATATGGTAACGAGTAATGTATGTTAATAACTTCTTTAGTCACGCTTATACAAAGAAAAAGAAAGTAGCATGTTTAACGATAATATATATATAAAAAAGTAAAGATCTTATTTAATGCTATCCTGCTATGGAACGTACATATGCATATTAGAAATAATTTAGTGAAAATTTCAAATATTGAATATGAGAAAATGGTATGCATGCTCGCAAGGTAGAACTCGCAAAGAGAAGTTGGAACTATTGGTAATTATCTGGTCGGCAGATCGTCCATGACTATGCACGCAAATTCGAACGCTTATCGAAGAAGCCGATTTCCATTAACTACTATGGAACCTAGTTGAATTCTACATTTCTAAGAATATTCATTTATAAATATGTAGAATATATTTAATCTCGATTAGAAAATAGGATTGTATTATTTTGTTGTTGTTGAAGGCCGTAATCTCTCTCGTTACAATATATTAAGTTAGTTTCTCTTATTAGATATTAACAGAAATTCCTCAAATGTAGGAGTTAGTTTGGAAGCTCATCCTATTCAATCTGAATTCATTAATGCTCGAAGATATAGTCAAACATTGAATGCATCTGTCGTGCTTCAAATTTACCTGCCTCTCTCGTATGTCTAACGCTTATAAACAAACACCGAATCAATGCAATAGAGGAAGGTAACGTTCGTACAGGTACCCGCAATATCCCCTAGACTTACATATGTGCGTGGACGGTAGAAACGCACAAATACTAGGAGGATAGAGGATATAGGTAACGCCCGCATATAACATTGCATTTGAACGTGTCGGAGGAGCAACATTGGATGCGTTGCTTCTCCCGGCCATTATCTCGCTCGACCCGCGATTAGAACCGAGAATATCGAGATATCTAACTGTGCGCTATCAAATATTGTGCGGTCAAACATTCACGAACCGTTCGTTGCGTTTGCAGCAAGTTTGAGTTCGGATTTTGGTTGTGATAGCGTGCCAAACTATCACCGACAAAGATCTTCTCCAACTAGCCAGTTTAATTCCAGAGACATGAGAGAGAGCGAGAGAGAGAGAGCGAGAGCCCTTGCCACTCCGATCTAACCAAACTATGAGAATAACGCTTCTTCTTACGATTACAATTATTATCCATTGAAACTTGATATTTTATCGATTCGAATAATAACAATTGTAAAATTAGGAATAGTTTAAGATAGATCAAAACAACAAAATAACACAGTCACGATGTTCTTCTGTTTATTCGAAAACTCCAACAGAAATCGTGGAACCCTCTCGTCACTCTTTTTTTCGTAGGTTGTAATGTAGAACCATCAAAGAACGATGATTAATAACCTCACAATTCAACACTAAGCGCAGAGAGTGTATACGAGGTCAGAGACCATGATACGAACTTATGATGGAACACCCACGTTGAAAGGTGTATCGATCGAAGGCCAACAACCTGAAGAGGAATAATAAAAATGCTTAAGAAACAACCAAAAATTATTGTAATAGTTTAAAGATCGTTGCACATTATGCGAAATCTATGCGAAATCTATGCGTTTGTAATAAAATAATCGACAAACACGCAGACATGGATAATTATATTCATAATATATAATATATTAAATGTCGTGAAGGGTTTTAGTTAAAAGTATATGGCATATATCTTAGGTATTTAAATGTTATATTCCTGCGTTCATATATTCAAATAAATTCAATGTGGTTATTATGATTTTACAGTGTCTAGTGTTAAATAAAACGATAAATTGTAACGTTATTCACAGTCCTCGCACACGTTCATCTTTTCACGAGACAAAGAGATCTTTCCGTGATGCAAATTCACCTTTGCAGAAACGTCAACGTCCGAAACCCTTTTCAGTCTTCGAGCAAAGAGCTTTTACGTCGTCGCGTATTTCCGTTATCATACCCTAGGTACGTTCTTAAGGTAAGCAGGGTAAACCGCAGGAGCAGAAAGAAAAAAAAGCGCCCAACTAGGGTAACATTCGATGTCGATTCCGGCCCCCTTTTGTCATGATTTTTTTCTTTTTTTTGGTCATTATTTTAACTCACTTGCGTAGCTTTTGTTATTGCCGTTCTCTCAGCGAGTTACCTTTAAAGTAAATAAATAATAAAGACTATCGTACGTGCGATAAGAACAACACAAGAAGTGAATCTGTAGTTGAAGAGAAAACCTTTTGCATAAAACGTGAGCGGTTTGTTTTGCATATCTTTCTACTTTGTTGTGTCGTGTGTACATACATTCACTCGTGTCTCGACTTCAGCGTGGAAGATTTGCAATGTCACTATGTATCTTCTCATTCTCTATCTCTTCTTTTTCTTTTTCCTACGCATTCATCCAGCTGTACCAACTCCACGTGAGAAAAATCGATATTTGCATCAACGTCTCTTTCGGTCTATTCGAAAGCGACGAGTATAGAAAGCGACGTGTAATATAGAAGGTGGATCATTTAAATGGAACAAAATTTCAAAGAACATGTTTATATTTTTTTTTTTAACAAACGAATGGATAAAATTATCCTAAGAA